>NW_005871663.1:135237-145636 GCF_000147115.1 Myotis lucifugus
CAGGCAGAGGGTGTGGCCTGAGGGGGCGGGGCTCGCGGCGGAGCCTGGGACGCAGGGATTGGTCAGCCGCCTGTTCGAGGGGCGGGGTCTGCTGCGGAGGGCGGTCCTCGGGGGCGGGTCAGCGGGGCGGGGTCCACAGCGGCCCGGCAATTAGCGGGGCGGGTTCTGGGTGCGAGGACAGCGGGGCTGGGGGTTTTGGGGGGGCAATCGGGTGCTGGGAGTTCAGCGGGCTCCTGGGGACGTTGGCGGGTTGAGGGCGAGTCTGAGGGCAAGAAGAAGGGAGGGTACAAGAAACGGAGCGAACAGATTTGTCACCTATGAAGAAGGGTCGGTGTAGACTACAGACAGAAGTGCCTGAAAGTCAGGTGGTCTCAGACACCTTAGCATAGGTCGCCCAGCGATCCCAAACATGCCAGACAGACACCCAGGCAGGGGCCATCAGATACTTTCAGGCCAGACAACTGCTCAGACACCCTACCTAGGTCTGTTAGATCCCCAATACTAGCATTCAGAATCTGAAAAACATGCCAAATATCCCCAAAGTACCACACACCTTCACCCAGGAGCCATCAGGTACCCCCAAACAGGCTTTGGGGCACCCAGAAACCTCTGAGACCCCACATAGCAACTTTTAGATCCTCTCCCAAAACACAAACCAGATACCCTCAATACAGATGCGAGCACATACTCTGAAACAGGTGTCCAGAATCTGAAACACAGGCCAGAGATCCTCACACAGGTGTTCTTAGATATGCCTTCCCCAGTGCCAGCACCTGCTCAGGTACCATCAGACATCCTTGCCCTGAGGCTGCTGGTCCCATCCAGGTCCCTCACAGCTGGGGCCTTTGGGCAGTGACCAGGAGAGGAACCAAGTACCTCTCACCCAAGGTTCAAGCTGCTCCGCCAGGCCAAACTCTCCCCAAATCAAATTCAATTCAACACATACACACATATTCTGTGGTCAGGAGCCCTCACTTCAGAAGCTGGGGGTGAGGGTGGGGGATCCTCAAATGACCTGCCTTCAGTTTGAGTCTGGTCTTTGTGGTCGAGAGAAGAAGCATGCTGAGGGAACTGGAGACGCCAGAAGTGCAAGGACACGCTTCATCAGACACCCAACTCTGATGTAGGCCAGAAGCCCCAATGTGGGTCTTTTGAGGTCCTTATGGGTTGGTAAATGTTCACTCTCTGAATTGCTATGACTTTTGGCCTTTACCCGAAGGCACTGGGGAACCATTGGAGATTTTAAGCAGGAAGAGTGGTATAACCTTATTTCTGTAGCCATCTTGGTTATAGAAACCTTCAGGTGACATAGCTCTCCCCTAAAGGTAGAAACTGACTTTTCAAAGAGCCTGGCAAGGAGAGATATCTCTTGTCTTTTACCCATCCAACCATTCTGTACCTACGGAGTCTTTATCATGGGCCATGGGCTCTACTAAGAGCTAAGGAGACACAGAGAGTGTAAGTCTACAGCAGCATTTCTTAGTCTTAGCATTATCGACAATTGGGCTGGATAAGTCTCTCTTGTGGGGGTTGCCTGTGCATTGGAGGATGTTAAACAGCATTCTTGGCCTCTACCCATTCTATCTAATAATAGACAAACATGGTAATTGACCGTACCTTCACTACGCCTCCCATAGGCTATCAGCGGGATATGCAAATTAACCCAACCAAGATGGCGGCCGGCAGCCACGCAGCTGAAGTGAGCAGGAAGCTTGCTTGCTCCAGTGATGGAGGAAGCCAAGGTTCCCCGCCTGCCACAGCCCGGCTCTCAGCTCCGAAAGCAACAAAGTTTCAATTATAGAAGCTAAACAAACCCCAGATACCTGCTTTCAGCAGGCCATAGCCTCAGAGCTGGAGCAAGTAGGAGCTGGCTCTCAGCTCCAGTGATGGCAACAAAGTTTCAATTACAGAAGGTAAATAAATCCCAGAATAAAAATCTCAGCTCCAGTGATGGCAACAAAGTTTCAATTACAGAAGGTAAATAAATCCCAGAATAAAAAAAGAAAAGAAAAAAAGGAGAGGTTGGGAGCTTCAGTTGCCGGCCAGCCTGAAAACGGTCCTCAGCCCCTCACCCAGACTGGCCAGGCACCCCAGTGGGGACCCCCACCCTGAAGGGGGTGTGACCAGCTGCAAACAGCCATCAGCCACTCACCCAGGCTGGCCAGGCATCCCAGCGGGACCCCCACCCTGATCCGGGACACCCTTCAGGGCAAACCAGCCGGCCCCAACCCGTGCACCAGGCCTCTATCCCATATAATAAAAGGTCAATATGCATATTGACCTTAACAGCAGAACCACTGGGAATGACTGGTCACTATGACACACACTGACCACCAGGGGGCAGACGCTCAATGCAGGAGCTGCCCTCTGGTGGTCAGTGCGCTCCCACATGGGGGAGCTCTGCTCAGCCACAAGCCAGGCTGATGGCTGCCAGTACAGGGGTGGTGGTGGGAGCCTCTCCTGCCTCCTCAGCAGCGCTAAGGATGTCCGACTGCAGCTTAGGCCTGCTCCCCGCTGGCAAGTGGACATCCCCCGAGGGATCCCAGACTGTGAGAGGGCACAGGCCGGGCTGAGGGACCCTCCCCCTCCCGAGTGCACAAATTTTTGTGCACCGGGCCTCTAGTTAGATATAAGTAGCACTCCCAGGCCTGACCATCAAAAATGCCTGCAGGCATTGTCAAATGTCCCCTGAGGGACAGAATGACCCTCAGCTGACAGTAACTGCCCTAAGAGACACTCAGACACATACAGTCACCTGATGCAGGCTTCACAGTGGAAGTGGATCTGCACTATGTTTTAAAAGGTGAGTAAGAGTTAGGTGGCCCAGGGAGTTCCAGGAACAGCACTGAATGAGCAAGCACTCTGCATGGGCAGCCACAAGACTCCAGGGTGGCTGGGCTTTGGAGCCAAGGTGGCTGAATAGTGGGAGAGAAGGGTGGAGGGGTAGGCGGGGTCAGACCATGAAGAGCCTCAAAGGCCAAGGCCAGGAACAGGACTGTCTGGAATGGTATTCCTTCAGAGGGCTGGTCTCTGGGAAAGCATGTCAGCTTTACCCTGGAGACCCACCTTCTGTAATTACCTGGAGAGTGAGTCATTCCCTATTCTGTGGGGCCGTTTCCTCCAGGGGACAGAGAGGGATGTGTGGCTTTGAATGTCTCCCATGGTAGATAAGCTTGTGGTGAGTTATACCTGGAGGTGCCTGCTCTCAGCCTGTTGGGAGTGAGACACGGCTGTTCTGGCTTCCTGTGCCTCTTTAGACAGGTGTGTGGGGCTGTGGTAAAAGCCTAGGCTTAGGGTCTATGCTTTAGATGCTAGCTTTGTCCTAACACAACAACAAATAGTGATGGTCATGATGATGATGATGACGATGACGATGATAGACGCTACTATTGCCCTTCCATACCAGGCACCATGCTAAGTGCTACCTACGTAATTTCTTTCACACAAACTCAAATCTTCCCTGAGCTCAAAGGGTTATTTTGAAAATCAAATATCTCCAAGAGCTGGAGCTTGATTTCTTCCAACCTGAGCGTAGACCCAACTGAGTGAGTGGCTTCTAACCAATAGAGTGGGAAGACGGAAAAATAGCAACCTGGCAGACGTTACTCAAACTAGGGCATGAAGGTTAACATCCCCAGGGATGTCATGATCATAGCACTTGCCCTCTGATATGATGAGGCAAGAGGTTCCTCAAACCATAACCCTTGTGTCTAATTATGAGGACACATCAGACAAACCTAGACCGGAGGACACTGTACAAGACACATGGCTAACACTTCTCAAGACTGTCACAGTCATGAACAATAAGAAGAGACTGAGAAACCGTCACAGACCAGAGAGACGGGAGGCAGGATGATTAAAGATAATGTGTCCTGAGTTGGATGCGAAAATAGGAAAAGCACCCTAACGGAAACAACAGAACAACACCAACAACAACCCGGTGAGATCTGAAGTTGGAGTTTGGTAAGTAGTATTGTTCCAACGTTGGTTGCTAAATTGTGACCAATGTACTGTGGTCAGCTATAATAATAAAAGGGTAATATGCTAATTAGACTGGACGTCTTCCAGATGACATTCCAGATGTCCTTCCTCATGAAGCCAGGGCCAGAGGGAAGCCAGCCCAGGCCAGCGGGGGGAAGGAAAGCCTACTCTTGCACGAATTTTTGTGCATCAGGCCTCTAGTACTAGTATAAGAGGCTAACATGAGGGGAAGCTGAGTGAAAGGTATAAGGGAACCCTCTTTATTCTTTTTGCACCTTTCTTTAAATCTAAAATTAAAAGTTTAGGGGAAAGAAGGGGGCCCCCCCATGGAGGGATAGGAGGAGTTAGTTTCGTTAAGCATCCTAAGATAGTTGTATACTCTTAAGTTGGGGTATATTGCCAAAATGCAGCATAATATTCCAGCTACAAGTTATAAGTTGGGTCATTTGAAGCTTGACCTGTTGGTTTGTTATAATGTTGAAATCTCTACATAGGAGTTAGTTCCTCTGGAGTATATAATTAGTGTTGATTTTTCCTGTAACAAAATAAAACATTAAGTTATGGCTCCTGCCCTGCCTTGCATTGTATTCTAGACTTGGTTGCTCAATGGTTTCTGTTAGCCACACAAAGCAATCAATGACAGTGTCATGCTTGTACCAAAGAATTAAATCTGATCCTTAATATCTAGTATTTCACCAGTAAGTCTACTGGTAAGAGATTATAGGAAGCCAGTCATAAAACTTGAAAATAAACTCTAGTCTCTCCTTAGCTATTTTAGGCTTTTATAGAAAGCAAGAACTCATTGCAAAACATTTTTACAAGTTTGAATGCTTATATTTGATCCAGGCAAACATTTTTGCCTGGTTTAGAATTACTGGTAGCTTATTTTATTTATTTACTTATTTATTTTAAAGAGAATGGAAGGGAAGGTGAGAGACAGAGAGAAACATCAATGCGAGAGACACATTGATTGGTTGCCTCCAGCCCCAACTGGGGCTGAAGCCTGCAACCAAGGTACTTGTCCTTGACCCCTTTGACCGGAATCGAACTGGGGACCTTTCAGTCCCGGGCCCATGCTCTAACTGCTGTGCCAAACTGGCTAGGGCACTGGTAGCTTATTTTAAAGCAAAGGAAAAACAATTATGAGTTCACTGTCTTCAGAACAGTTTGAGAAAATATGGTATAAAGGTGTTTTCAATTTCCTGTTATTTTAAATGTTATTATACCGAGTTATTATCAATACCATTTTGGTGGGAAAAACCTTAAAAATTGCCCCCAAATATCGACGATAAAGCACATCAAAGAACAAAATGTTTTGACATATTAAACTTCTGCTCTTCATGCAGCTGTAATTAAATTTTTTTTCTCCATGTCTTTTTTTTTTTTTAATTGAGGTATTTATTTTCTTTTAAAATATAAAATTTCGGTTTTGGTAGAACTAAAAAAATTAAAAGATTATTTTATTATTATTAAAAATTGAATGGTGTGATGTGACAGTGGATTGGTGACCAGGGCTGAGCTGGAATGCGGCCTGTGTGACCGTGGGCAAAAGCTCAACTGCTTTGGGCCTCTGTTCCCTCACCTGTCGAAGGGGAAGCACAGTGGTGAGGGCTGTGAGGAATCCGCTGAACGCACAGGGTGTTCGGGGCAGTGTAAGTGCCCAGCGATGTAATGTTACCCGTTATTCCTATTATTTGTGCAAAATCCTCTGTGATTGTCAAGTGGCCTTCAGGAGATCAGTCCCTGTCGGAACCCTCCTCTTTCAAGATCATCCTGGTAAGGGGCTTATTGATCTGCTGGCCGGGGTAAGTCTTCTTGGGTCTTCCTTGCTGCAGAGTAAGTTAGTTCACGGGCCAGCAACCGTTTCTGTCAAGAGCCCCACGGCAAATATTTTCACCTTTGGGATCGATCCTGCTGCAGAATACTCCAGCTCGCCCCTGCAGCTCGAAAGCAGCTGCTCCCTTATGTCCGTCTACGGATGGTTCTAGAGCTCACCCTTCTTTCTGCTGACTCACCAGCTCCTTGAATCAGATGCCTGAGATAGGGCTCGTTTGATCCAGGCCCTCCAGGAAGGCCCCCTGCAGACAACCGAACTCAACCCCCAGAGGAGCAGGGGAAGTCAGCCGACCAGGAAATCACCTGCTGCTTAGAAGCACTTCAAGACCAGAAGTTGTCAGTGCATTTTGCACTTGCAAAGCCCATGCCAGCCTCAGCCAAAGACAGGTTGTGTGTCAGAAAGCTGGCTGGAGTGCCTTCGATGGACAAACAGTTCAGAACCGCACTCTTGACCGCCACACCAGCAGCAGACACCCAGGGCTCTACACAAGGCAGGAATGAGGAAGAAGGAACTAACGCTCCACCCGTGTGGAGCCAGGAAAGGCAAGAAGTTAAAAATCCACCCTAACCTGCTCCGAGGGCGGAGGTGTAATTTCTAGGTCCTGCTCTCCATCTCTCTAGCGCCCTGATTCTCACCCAGGGCAATCCTATCCTCCGGGGAACATGTGGCCATGTCTGGGGCCATTTTTGGTTGTCCTGACTCATGGGAGGCATCTAGTGGGTGGGGGCCAGGTATGCGGTTCAACATCCTGCCGTGCATCAGAGCGCCCCCCACAATAGGGGTGTGACTGGGAGAACGGACGTGTGGAACACGTGGAAAACACCCCTCCCTGCCATTGTCATCTCCCTGGTACTCAAGAAGCCCATTTGCAGCCTCCAAACCAGCCCTTGGGAGACAAAATAGCAGAAGAAATAGAAGCTGATGGGACCCTGTGTTCCTGCAGCAGCTCTGGCCTGCATCTTGCCTGCTCTGGGGGTGTGCCGGGGGGCGGGGGCGGAGGGGGCGGGTGGGCAGGGAGAGGGTTGTCACTCTTGCCCCTCTCTCTCCTGTCCTGGTCCATTTCCTGTCAGCCTTGCACTGCTGGCGGCCAGGTGCACAGAATCCAACAGTGGGTTCCCAGTGATCGCTGGCTCCTGATCCCCGGGGCCCGGGGGGAGGGGAACCGAACAATGGCTCCCCAGCTTCTTTAAGCGCTGGGAGGGGACTGAAACCCCGGCTCCAGGCCGGGGACTTAGGAAAAGGCTCACAGCCCAAATGTGAAGAGCCCTCGGGGCACACTCACTGGTCTTTGAAATTTACCCCTGGGGTGTGAAACCCCAAGCGCCCCCCCACCCCCACCCCGGCCTGCTTAGGCCCAGGAGGGGCAGTCAGACCCCGTGCCCCTAGCCTGGGACTTAGGGTGGCCCACAGCCCCCTGTGAGTTCCCCAGCCAAGGCACCCCTCGGACCTCCTGGCTGGACACCAGGGGTCGGGGGAGGGGCAACAGAGAATTCCTGGACAGAGAAAAGTCACCCAGAAAAGCTGCCCCCGGGGTGTAGCCCGCCCTCTGCTCTGTTGCTGCGGGTGGAGCCGAGAGCTGCAGTTCTGCTCGGGCAGCCTTGCTGGGTGGGAAGTCCTGCCCTAGCCCGCAGCTAGCTTGGGAGTAATTCACACAAACGTTACTGCCTGTCATTAATGCTTCTCCCACAGGTATAGCCGATAGAGAACAGCCTCAAAGGTACGGGTGCTCAGAGAAATAAAAGGGTTTGTAACCTGATCTTGGAAACTTGCCGGAAATAGAATTTGAACCCAGAAACGCGGGCTGGGCTCATTTCTTTCTTAAGGGACGCGGTCTCACGCTACCAAGCCTCTTAAGAGACCGAGGCTGTTAGTAAAATACGGCAGGGACGGGTTACTGGCCCAACTGTTAGAAGCCGTTAAAAGGCCAGACTGTCTACCCATGACAGACACGGGGTGAAAGCCTTCCAGAAGGTCAGAGGCCTCAGAATCTGCCCGGGTCCCAGGCCCGCACCTGGACAGCTGTATTCCCGTTTGGGGAAGAGTCTCTATCTCGAAGCCTCAAGGCAAATGACCCAACACGTGCTCTTCCTCGGGGAGCAGCCCCCGCCTTCCCCACTTCTTCCCCCACAGGCGTGCATCTCCTAACTCTAAGGGGCCTCACGAGACTTGCAACCTGGGGAGCAATGGGCAGCAGCAGCTCGTCCCGGGCTAATCCCCGAACCTGTCCCCAAGGCCCCCTTTTCTCTGACTCCCAGAGAGCCAGGGCCGCCCAGCCTGGGCTCTCTGTTGCTCCTTCTACGCTAAGCCCTTTGTCTCACTGCCCCCAGCGTTAATAAACGCTCCCTCATCGTCACCTGGACTCGAGTTGTGAAATTTTTCCTGCACGAAGTCAAGAACCCGCACAGTCCCACCTGGCCCCAGGCAGACCCACTCAGAGCCCGTCCCCTTTCTGATAACACCCCGCCATTCATAGGCTGCAGTCCTGATCCCCCCAGTATCTCAGAAGGTGCCTTATTTGGAAACGGGGTCATTGCTGACGTAGTTAGTTCAGATGAGGTCACACTGATGCAATAGGCTGACTAGTGTCCTTACCAGAAAGGGCACATTGGGAAACAGACACGCACGCAGGGAAGACACCACGTGAGGCCTGCAGTTCTGCAGCCACAGGCCAAGTACCCGCCAGACGCGAGGAGAGAGGCCTGGACTGGCCCGTGCCCAGTGCCCTCAGGAGGAGCCGTGAGAGACATGCCACACGGAGTGTGGGACTTGGTGGCGCAGCCCTCGCTAATACCCTGCCCGAGTCCACATTTTGCAAGAGGATTTCGAAACGACAAAAGTGAAACTTAAAAGGGAATTTTTTGGGCCCCTCGCTAACCAAATGGTCCCTGCCCTTGGGGACCGGTCCTGGCGCTCTCCAGGGAGCCAAGGCCAGCCCGCCCCGGGCTAGGGCGAAATCGGACAAGAGTGCAAAGAGTGAAGGCAGCCACAAGCGCGATTAGAAAAGTAGAGAAAGTGGCCACCATCCAAGGGGACAGGCTGGGCCACCTTACTTACCAGAGCTGCACAGGGGGCAGGGGGCGTGGCCGGAGACGGCTCCTCGCGACAGCTGGTGGCCATTGACACATTCCTTTCTCTCCCGAGCATCCTGATCCTTGTCCTTCAGCTGGACGGGGCTTTTCCCCTGTGGGGGACAGAGGTGAGACTTAGAAGTCCTGTGTACCCAGGCCTACCTGGAACCACAGGGCCAGGGGCACGCTGACATGCCGAGGAAGGCAGAGGGGCCCGTGTCCTACCCCCTCACCTTGTCCTTGTGCCTGGTGACTCGACTGCGCAGGGAGCTGAGTCTGCACTTCGCCCTGGTGATGCCCCTGTCACTCCTCTCCATCTTGCTGGCTCCATCCTCACTCCTGAGGGGAGGGAAGATGGATGAGGGGGGGCAGCAGGGTCAGAGGCCGTTCTGAGCCAGGCCTGCACGCCGCTCCTGGAATCTACCTGCATCCATCTCCCTGTGGCCTCCTCCTCCTGTGTCACCTCTTTTATGGTCCCCAACTCTCTCCCTCCTTCTCTACCTCCTTCTCTCACTCATCAAACATTTCCGTGTTTTGCTGTTTGCAATGTTCCAGGAACCATAGGGATTGGGTTTGCAGGGGGTCAAGCGACATGGTCTCAAGCTTGAGGTCCCTTGATGGGCCTGGGCGGGAAATCTTGGCTCTGCCATCTCTGCCTCCTCCCTCTGATCCACCCCTCCCCACCTCCAATCGAATGAGCCTATAAATCCTGCCCATTCTTCCTGCGGGATTTCTTCAAACCCAGCTCTCCTCCCCTCCCCGCATCACTGCCATGGCCCCCCTGATTACAGGCACATCTTTATTTAATAAATACTTGTTAGGTCAACGACAAACAAGCCCAGCTGGGCAGAATCTATTCCCTGGAGGGGATTCTGCACCTCCAGTCTGCACCCTGCCTGCCCCAGTCATCTGTGCGCACGATCCTCAGTCACTAGGCAGCTCTGGCCTTAGCTTAGCAGAGGTGACCTGGCCCTGCTGACTTCCTCCACTGTCCCTCCTCCCAGCCCCACCTGATACCGGTCCCCAGTCCAGAAGGCACTGTTTTCCCTTCTCATCCTCAGATCCGGGGACTGGCGAACTCTGCCCTTCCCCCAGAACCCAGTCCAAGCTGTCACCTCCTCCAGGAAGTCCTCCTCTCCTCACCGCAGGTGTATGAGGAGCCCCACCCTCACCCCTGCTGTTGCCCTCGGTGGTTCCAGTGAGAGGATGGGGACCCAGCTCCTGCCCCCAGCCCAGGCCAGGCACCGAGGGCCGCATGACACGCTTGTGCAAACCCAGGGCTGGGCTCCCACTGCCCCGCGGCAGGCCCCCCGCTGCGGCAACTCTGCCGATTTATGTAAACAAGAGAAAAAAACAATAAGGAAGGAGGGGGGATGGGGGTCTTTGGAGACAACGAACAAAAAAAGCCCTCTTTCGAAGCCTAGTAGGAAAAAACGGGGAAAGAATCCCTGTGTCGCGCCCCCCCCTCCGCCCCCGTTGTCCCCTCCGCCCAAAGGTGCTGGGGGGGGGGGGG
>NW_005871663.1:147042-155747 GCF_000147115.1 Myotis lucifugus
TCAGAAGAGAAGGGAGCCGAGGGCCATGGCAGTGGTGGGGCTCCAGACCCCTGGGGGAGGGGGTAAAGGAGGGCAGATGCTGGAGGCTCTCTCGCTCTCTGGAACCCCTCCCCCAGGACCTCCACAAGCCCCGCTGCCCTGCTTGGCCCGAGAGGGAAACACCAGGCCGGGCTACCTTGGGCAGCGTGAGTGGGCACCTCCAAAGCCCGAGAGCTTTCCAGGGCGCTGACCTCATCCAAGGTCACGGGAACCGACTGGGACCTCACTCTCTCCTCCAGGCCGTCACCTTCCTGCGGGGAAGGAGCAGAACGAGCAGCTCGCTAAGCCGGCGGCCCAGAAGCTGCAGGAAGGCTCCCCATCAAGGGCTTGGCCCCAGCCTCTAGCACATGCAGGCGCCCCAGGCACAGGGCAGGGGTCTCCCCGCAGCCTGACGCTGGAGCCCTACCCTCCCAGAGATGCGCGGCAGTTCCCCTGCCCGGGCTGTGGGCCAGGCCCTGAAACTGTGAGTGCAGGTTCCAGTACCAGCAGGTCTGCAGGTCAGAGTCAGAGCAAAGGGGCCAGGCTTCTCCCCCCCGCTGTGGGCTGGAGTCCCAGACTCCAATCAGACAGGCCTCCCTTCCGCTGCAAGGGCGCCGAGGAGTCCCCCCGCCCCCGCCAATTGGCTGCGCTTCTGGCCAAGGATCCGCTGCTGTGGACCCTCCTCAGGGAGGAACTCAGGCCTGGGCTGCGATCTCAGGGCTGAGACTCCCCCATCGTGGGCTCCAGCAGCGACCGCCCAGCCATGGCAGGTCAGTCCCATGGGCGAGGCTCCCCTTCCCGCCGCAGCTCGGCTCCTGGGCCCGGAGTGGTACTGTCCGGGTGGCCGCGGGCTGCACCCACCTTGCCTGGGTGCTTCGCTGGGGTCCTGCCCCCGGAGAGACACTCTTTGGTCCAGGCCTGCAGACTCTCCCCAGGAAGGTTCAGGGCAAGGGTCGCCAGCGCCCGAGGGAGACACGGCCCCTCACTCACAGCCGAGGAGTCGAGGCTGAACCTGGGGGGAGAAGGGCGGGATTCAGGGCTTCAGCAGGTTTCTCCACCTGCTGCCACTCCACCAGCTCCAGAATCTGGGGGTTTGGGAGGACCCGCAGATGACCCCTCTGGGCCACAGAGAGGGTCCACATCTCCCCGTATCGGAGCCAGGTTAGTGGATTCGCTGAAGCTGCCTGTGCATCACAGACCCCCCATTTTTACATGGACTGGCTTTCTATTTGGGGTGAGAGGGCTGGAGGGGTTGGGTGGGGGTGGCTAAAGCACCCGCCTCCACTCTTTAGGGCTGCCACTGTGGTATGTGTGGAGTCGAGCACTCCTATGTGTCTTTTAAAATATATATATATATATTATTATTGACTTCAGAGAGAAAGGGAGAGGGAGAGAGAGAGAGAATCAATGATGAGAGGGAATCATTGATTGGCTGCCTCCTGCACACCCCACCCTGGGGATGGAGCCCACAACCCGGGCATGTGCCCTTGACTGGAATCGAACCCGGGACTCTTCAGTCTGCAGACTCTACCCACTGAGCCAAACCGGCTAGGGCAATATGTGTCTTGATTCCAAGCGCATCTGTGGCTTTGTGCATGCATGTGCCACTGCCCTGCAAGTCGGACATGTAGGCCTATAGGTGTGGGTCAGAGCGAGTGAATGTGCCAGCCTGGGGGTGAACGTGGGCAGCGGTACACCTAGTGTGCGTGGGCGAGTGTGCACACCTGGGATCGCACCTGCCTGCAGTGTGTATGTACAGTGTCCTTTGGGGCTTGTACACACTCAGCACGTGTTTCCGTGCACGTGGATCTGTGTGTGGCATGCATGTGTGTCTTGGGAGGGGGCTGCCTCTGCCGTGCGGACACCGCTGATCCTGGGAGGGTGTCATGGAAGGCTCAGTGGCGGGCACCAACCTCTGCCAGCTGTCTGAGCAGCTGCGGGACCTCGCCCAGCTGCATCTCCGAGGCAGGCCCTGGGGTCCTGCTGGACTGGAGCAGGATGAACCGCTTCCTGCTGCTTCGCTTGGGGGGTCACTCTCCCTGGCCGCTCCAGGCTGGCGGTGGGCAGGGGCCTCAAGGCCCAGGTCCTGGAGGTACTCGCTGCCCTGAAGGGCCCCCCAGTCCAGGCTGAGGTCCTCTGTGCTTTCCCCGAGCTGCCCAGGACCAGCTTCCTCCTGCAGGTGGTGGGAGAAAGCACATTGGCTGAAGGCAGCAGAGGCCCAAGACCCAGACCTGCCCACACCCCTCCTGTCCCACTGGAGCTCAGCGCCTTCTCAGGGCCGGTGGGCTGGGATGGAGGCGGTCCCTCAGGCCTCTGTCTCACCTGGGCCTTCAAGCTTTATTCCCCCCCAAAGGGGCCGGAAGCCCGGGCTTCCACCTCCCTCCGAGTTTCCGTTGGACCCATTGTCTTCAGTAGCCCTGCCCTGCCTGCTCACCCCGCTCACTGTAAGGCTCAGGGAAGACCAAGGCTGCCAATGCCACCCGGCAAGCGCCACACAGAGGAGTGCTGCCCTTGCTGCGCGTGCAGGCTCCTCGTTGCAGGGCTGTTTGGGCTCACACTTCTCCTGGACCCTAAATCTCCCTGCCAAGCTGGGACTGGGGTGAGGCAAGCGAGGCATCTGCCTCAGGCACAGAACTGAAGGCCGGGGTGGGGGTGGGGGGGCAAAACTCAGGAATCAAGATAATATTTTCATGTAATTGTTAAAGCAACTCAAAAGTAATGCAAGGAGATTCGTGGTGAACAAATTCTCAACATTTAAGGAATCACAGTACTAGACCCTGCACCCTCCTCGCTCAGCTCCCCCATTTCTGCCCCCTCCTACCAGAGAGGACATCTGAGCGCTCAGTCCTCCACTGCCGTTTCTTCCCCGACAGCTCCTCAGCGCAGGGTCAGCGCCTCCTGCTTCTGGCCCCTGGTAGCCTCAGGTTCCCTCCCCCCCAGGAGGCAGCAAATGCCAGGCAGGGTTAGACACCAGACATGCAGATGTGTATCCCACAGCAGCTCCGCCAGGGGGCAGTATTTTCCGGGTCAGGGGACAAAGCGGCAGGGAGGAGAAAGGACTAACCCAGAGCCGCGCAGTCCATAAATAGTCGAGCTGGGCTCAGACTCAGGTCTGTCTGGATCCAGGCTCTACGTTCTTTCTTTACTCGCTGCTCTCTACTCCTTTCCCCCCACTTCCTTTGCCCTGCTCTCTCTTCCTCCCAGTCATTCTGTTTGTCAATTTTCCCAGCCAGGACACCTGTCTTTTCTTCTTCTTGGAGACCCTTTTCTCCCAGCCCACTTAGAGTCAGCCTGGTGAACTCCTATTCATCCTTCAAAACCCAATTTTGGCATGCCCTCCAGGCTATTACCCCGACCCCTTGAGGTTAGGTAAGGTGTCCCTCTGTCCCTTTCCAGGCCTTTGTTAGGACTGTCTCCAGGTAAGTGTTTGGTAGGTAAGGGGTGGGTGGGCCTCTCCTGCCTCAGGCACTATGTGTTCTCAGGAAGCCCTTGATGGACTGCCCCAATGGGTGGCCTGAAGGTGTCCCCCTGCATGAATTCTGCAAGAGGGCCCTAGGATAGGATTACTAGATAAAATACAGGGCACCTGGTTAAATTTGAATTGTAGGTGAACAACAAATACGTTTTTTAGTATAGGTATACCCCCAGATGTTGCAGTGGTTGACATTTAAACCCAACTGGGTGTCCTGTAATTTTATTTGTGCAACCTTGCAACCCTACCCCTGGAGCATTTGGCACGGCCTGTCTTTTTACCAGGTAAGGCAGAACAGAGGGATTGCTGCTGAGTCTTGGTGTGGGGACGTTTCCAATTTGAAGTGGAAAAATACCTGCTAACTGAAAGCCAGGCTCTTGGTCAGCTGAGGATCTTGGCTGGCGCGAGGCAGCGGCGGTGGCCACACTGGCCTTGGAATAAGGAAGCGTCATGCAGGCCTGGCCTTGTCTCCTGCCCGCACCCACTTGGAGCTCTCTACAGTCTGACCTCTCCCTTGTCATTCTTTGTATTATGGCAAAATATACACAAGAAAATTTACCAGTTTTTACCATGTGTAAGTTTACAGTTCAGTGGGATTAAGTGCGTTCACATCACGTCACCACCATCCTTCTCCAGAGCTTTCATCCTCCAGATAGAAACCCTGTCTCCATCCAACACGAACTCCCCTTCCCCGCTCACCCCTCCCGACCCCTGGGGACCTTTACTCCCCCGTCTCTGTGGCTCGGGCTCCCCTAGGGACCTCCTATAAGTGAAGCCACATGATACTTATCCTCTTGTGTCTGATTTATTTCACCTAACCTAATGCTTTCCAGGTGTCTCTGTATTCTAGCATGTGCCAGAATGCCATTCCTTTTTAAGGCCGAGTAACAGTGTGTTGTATGGACGGACCACACGGTGTGGGTGTAAACACAGCGCATGGTGCACATCCATCATCCGCTGGTGGGGACTTGGGTTGTCTCCACGTTTGGGCTGTTGAGGATAATGCTGCTTTGCACACGGGTGTGCCAATATGTTTGAGTCCCTGCTTTCAGTATTTGGGGTAGATATTCAGAAGTGGACTCGCTGGAGCACATGGTCATTGCATTTTTGGTTTTTCAAGGACCTGCCGCACTATCTCCCAGGCCTCCTTTCTTCCGGCATCTCTCCTTTGTGCCCATGTCTGCTCCCCTCCCACCTCTCCGGCTGCTCCTTCTCTGCCTCCAGTTCTGCCCTCTGTCCTGTGCACACCAGGGTCCCTTCTTTAGTCTCTGTCCAAATGCCTGGCCCTCCTGGGACCTGGGCAGTGGCCTCCTTTCAGACCACCAGTCCCATCCCTGCTGCCTGCACAGCCTCTATGATCTCCTTCCTCCTCGGCCACTGCCCCAACGTTTCCCTGTGGCTCTGGTTTTCATCCTCCTATAAATATAAACACGTCAGGACAGCCCCTTGGCCTGGGCCTCTTGCATCTGGTGTCCCTCACAGGAGGCAGCAGTGGGCAGCCGGCCGGAGCTGGGGGTGGCAGGCTGGGGGGGGGGGTACAGGGTGCCCGCTCCCTGCAGCAGGTACACTGCTAGAGGAACAGGCAGGGGCTTCACTAGGGACGTACACCTTTCCTCCAACATTTCCTGGGTGAGAAAAAGTGTGAGCTGGCCCCAGGGGGCCTTTCCAGGCCTCTGACTAATCATTGTAACTAGCTCAGGCTTCTGCTCTCTGGACCATGGAAAACCTTGGGGAATGGGCTCCCCATTCAGACCTGGAGGCGAGATCCCCCCGGGATCCCCCTGCAGACGGGCTTACTGCGTGCAGATTAAACAGCACACCGATACACATGTCTTCAACATGTAAGGAGTTGTTTATCTGCTTTTCTATTAGGGAAAGGAGCACACCAAAGCGACTTCATGCATTTTGTGTCCCTTGTACCATCTCACCGTGGCAAAAGGGAAACAGTTTTAAATAAAATAGCAAATAAATACCAGGACAGATGGTTCTTGCACGGCAGCCTGGTAGAAAGGCCTTACTCCAGGTCTGCAGTCCTGGCATGGCTCTCTTAGCCGGCTCAGTGTCCCCACGGCCAAGTTCCTATGGGCCTCAGCTTTCTCATCTCTAAAATGGATGGAATGTTGCCTTCTAGTCGGATGGCTCTGCGGTAACATGAGATGAGGTTTACACAGGTACTAGGTTGGTTACTGCTTTTATATTCCAAGTTTCATATTTCAGGAGTCAGAGCCCTTTCTCTGGGCAAGTCACACAGTCCCTGGCTGCCTGGAGCGAACTGGGGAACACTGGGGATTAAATCCAGCAATTATCATCTGTGATGCTCCAGGAAGTGGGCGGGGGAAGGACTGAAGGGAGCCCCCTGACCCAGTCTGGAGGAGCAGGAATTCTAGGTTGGAATTTTACTTAGAAAAATCTCTTTTTAAAAAGTACAAAACCAGGGTAATCATTGGTGTGAAGACCTACTAACTGCAACTTAGTTAAAAAAAGTTAGATAATCTTTAGACAGCTTCTTTAGCCAAAACTAAACCAAAAAACCCTAGTTCCAACCACATAAAATAGTCTCCACATGACATATAAATTATTTCTTTAACTGACCATATTAGTCAAGTTTCATACATTTTATTTACTTACCTACTTTTTAAAAATTGACTTTTAGAGAGAGAGGAAGGGAGAGAGAGAGAGAGAGAGAGAGAGGGCAACATCAATGTGTGAGAGAGAAACATCAATTGGTTGCTTCCTGTGAACCCGCAACCTGGGCATATACCTTGACCAGGAATCGAACAGGCAACCTTTTGTTACAGGGGACATCACCAACCAACTGAGCCACACCGGCCAGGACCAAGTTTCATATATCTTAAAATGATCTACATCTTATCAGTTCATAGAGTGTCAATAAAAAGTCCTACAAAATGTAAAAATTCAATCAATCAATCAATCAATCAATCATCAATCAAGGCCAGCTTTCTAGAGGAAGTGACAGCCAGTGAAGCCTGAGGAATAAACAGGAGTTGGGTAGGCAGAGGCTGTGGGTGAGGGCATTTCAGGCAACAAAACCCAGGACGTTCAGAAGCCCACAGCCTGAGAGTTCACAGTACCTCCCCAACTACTGGCCAGAGAAGCATTCCTGATGGCTGGGGGTGTGGGGGGAGGGGGATGGGGCTGCACCAGGAGGCCTGGTAGGCCAACTAAGGATTTAATCTTTAAGCTCCAACCAGTGGTGGTAGGGAGGTTAGGGGCTGTGATTGCCTTTGGAAAGATTAGGCAAGATGCAGAGCCAAGATGGGCTTGGTGGCGGGGGGTGGGAGGGGTGGGGGGGTGTAAGGGCGCAAGACAGAAGCTGGTGGAGCAGTGAGGACACCCGTGCAGATCATCTGGGAGAGCGGTTATGGTGGCCTCTGCCAGGGGCCTGGAGAAGGGGGGAGAGATGTGGACAGAACTAAATAAACCCCTCCCCCTGTGTCTCAGCCATTAGCACTCAATCACGGGAACGAGGGGCAAGGACAATAGCTTCCCTTGCCTCCAGCTATGGTGATTGAGTGCCAATGGCTGAGACACAGGGGGAGGGGTTTATTTGGAGGTGTTGGGTGCAGAGCCTCCCTGCCATGCTGAGTGCTCACTGCTCCCCCAGGCACACAGTTTCTCCCTCACCATCTTGTTGGCCGGACTGTCTGCAGCCCATGGCTCCTACTCAAGAGGTCCGGAATCCTGGAAGGAGCCATAACTCAATTTGCATCTCTGTCCTACTTTTGTTTATCCTGGATCATCCCTGACTCTTGGGCCAATTAGTTCCCTGCTTGGCTCTAGTGTTCTTTTACATAAAACTAGAGGCCCAGTGCACGAATTCCTGCATGGGTGGGGTCTGGCCGGCCTGCCTGGATGGGGGCTGATCAGGGTGGGGCTGGGGGCGGAGGGGATGCAGGAGGTTGGCCAGCCGGCCCCATCCCCTGGTGGAACGCCTGGTCGAACTCCTGGTCGAGGGGACAATTTGCATATTAGACTTTTATTATATAGGACTAGAGGCCTGGTGAACAAAAATTTGTGCACTTGGGGGCATCCCTCAGCCCGGCCTATGCTCTCTCGCAGTCTGGAACCCCTCGGGGGATGTCCACCTGCTGGCCTAGGCCCGCTCCCCAGGGGATCGGGCCTAAGCTGGCAGTCAGACATCCCTCTGGTAGCACGGGAGCCCTCGGGGGATGTCCACTTGCCAGCGGGGAGCAGGCCTAAGCTGCAGTCGGACATCCTTAGCGCTGCTGAGGAGGCGGAGAGGCTCCCACCACCACCCCTGTACTGGCAGCCATCAGCCTGGCTTGTGGCTGAGCAGAGCGCCCCCTGTGGGAGCGCACTGACCACCAGGGGGCAGCTCCTGCATTGAGCGTCTGCCCCCTGGTGGTCAGTGTGTGTCATAGTGACCAGTCATTCCCAGTGGTTCTGCTGTTAGGGTCAGTTTGCATATTACCCTTTTATTATATGGGATAGAGGCCTGGTGCACGGGTTGGGGCCGCTGGTTTGCCCTGAAGGGTGTCCCGGATCAGGGTGGGGATCCGCTGGGATGCCTGGCCAGCCTGGGTGAGTGGCTGATGGCTGTTTGCAGCTGGTCACACCCCCTTCAGGGTGGGGGTCCCCACTGGGGTGCCTGGCCAGTCTGGGTGAGGGGCTGATGGCTGTTTGCAGCTGGTCACACCCCCTTTAGGGTGGGGGGCCCCCACTGGGGTGCCTGGCCAGTCTGGGTGAGGGGCTGAAGGCTGTTTTCAGGCTGGCCAAGCCCCCCCAGTGACGGAAGTTCCTAGCCTCTCCTTTTTTTCTTTTTTCTTTTTTATTCTGGGATTTATTTACCTTCTATAATTGAAAACTTTGTAGCCTTGAGCAGAGCCCCAGGTCCTGGAAGCCTGGGTTGCCCCAGCAACCCTAGGGCTCCCAGCCCCCTCCCTTGATTGGAAGGCCACACCGGCTGGAAGCAGGTATCTGGGGATTTATTTATCTTCTATAATTGAAACTTTGTAGCATTGAGTGGAGCTCAGGGCTGGCAGGCAGGCAGAAAGCTTGGCTTTCTTCCATTGCCGGAGGGCAACCCAAAACCTCCTGCTCGCTTCAGCTCCGTGGCCATCTTAGTTGGGTAAATTTTCATATTTTCTTCTGAATTGGCTGGTGGGCATGGCTTTGTGGGTTGTAGTGGAAGCATGGTCAAATTTGCATGTTTTCTCTTTTAATAAAAAAAATG
>NW_005871663.1:155978-172324 GCF_000147115.1 Myotis lucifugus
TGTCTGTCTGTCCTTCCTACTTCTTCCCTTACTCCTTCTTTCCTCTCCATCCATCGCTTCTTCCTTCCTTCCTTCCTTCTATACATACATACATAGATCGTCCTTCCTTCCTTCTTTCTCCTTCCTTCCTTCCTTCCTTCCTTCCTTCCTTCCTTCCTTCCTTACATAGTTTGTCTATCTCTCTGTCCTTCATTCTTTCCTCCCTCTTTCTTTCTTTCTTTCTTTCTTTCTTTCTTTCTTTCTTTCTTTCTTTCTTTCTTTCTTCCTTCTTCCTTTCATCTTCTTCTTCTTTCTTCTTCCCTTCTCTCTCTCTCTTCTTTCTTTCTTTCTTCTTTCTTTCTTCTTTCTTTCTTTCTTTCTTTCTTTCTTTCTTCCCTCGCCTCTCCCTCCCTCCTTTCCTCCCTCCCTCCCTTCCTTCCTTCCTTCCTTCCTTCCTTCCTTCCTTCCTTCCTTCCTTCCTTCCATACATTGTCCATCTATCCATCCACCCATTCATCTCTCTGTCCACCTTTCCTCCCTCCCATCCTTCCCTTTCCCTCTTGTTCCAGAAATGATTCCAGTTTCCCATCTGTAACATGGGATAATAACTATTTGCCAAGTTATAATGAGGCCCCCTGAGATAATGCACACAAACTGCCTGGTGACATGCAGGTGCTAAATGAAGTGTACTTGCTGGTCCCGGTGCCTTTGCTTCTGCCTGTCTCAGTGGTCAGACACCTGCCTGCTCATCCCCCATGGTGGAGAATTCCAGGTGCTCAGGTCTCCAGGATCCTCTGCTGCTGTTGGTGGTCAAGGCTGCAGCCCCAGGGTCAAAAGGCTGGACACATGGCTTGGACTCAGAGCCTGTGGAGAAAGGCAGGACAAGGTGTCAGGGCTGAGCTGGGAGGTCTGAGGAGCCCTGAATTCTGCATCTGCCGTGGCTCTCCACAGGCCCCAGTTTCCTTATCTCTGAAATGGGATGGTGGTTTTTGGAGAGGAGGAGAGAAAATGGCGGCCCAAATAGGCAGTTGTGTCGGCTACCTCGTCCTGGGGCCAGACTAGTAAAACAACTAAATCGGAGAACATCCACCTGGAATTAACAAATTAGACACAGCGGAGAAGACAATTTACAAGGAAGGGCAGAGGACACCGGAGAATGGTAGGAACGGGGATCTGGGCTAGAGGGACAGCCGGCCAGCAGGCCGAGAGGGTTCAGAGGAAGCTAGCTGCATTGCACCAAAGCCACATCCCTTGGCGACAGGCAAAACATCCAACTGTGGAAAGGAAAAGCCACAGGGTTGCTGGTGGCTGGGGAATCTGTACCTAAGACCACAGTTGCGAAAGGCTGCCCCTCGAGTGGTGGTCCGAAAGGCAGCCCGAGCAGTGAGATGCTGGGGAGAGAGAAATCCACAGTGTCATGGTTGTTTTGCCCTTGCTTTAATTCGCTAAACCCAGAACACAGGACTTTTCTATTGCAAGCACAGGGAAAGAGGCAAAAGGCACAGAGGAGATGCCTGAGGAGAGGCCGGGGAGGGAAGCAGGGCAGGGAGACGTGGCCAAGAATCCTGCATTGGGACATTCTCAAGCTTCCAAACCTAAGTGGCCATTTCTCCCCAGAAGAGCTAGCCCCTCCCAGTAGCCTCAAGGCAGGTGACCAGCCTGCCACACCCTGCCTGCATTTTGAGCTTTGCAAAGGAAACAAAGGCTGTGAACAGCCCGAAGAGCCCTCCGTGACTGGATGGAAGAGGTCTGAATGCTCTGCTATTCCAGGAACCAGACTGATAAAAACTCCAGGTTGCCAGCCAACCCCATTGGTCTCCATACCAGGATCTCTGACCAACCGAGGCCAGAGTAATATGTTGGGCCACTCGTGGAGGAGTAGCTGTGGGTCAGGAAAGAACACCCATCTCACTCCCTGAAAGCAAAACAGCAC
This sequence comes from Myotis lucifugus, assembly GCF_000147115.1. Taxonomy (NCBI): domain Eukaryota; kingdom Metazoa; phylum Chordata; class Mammalia; order Chiroptera; family Vespertilionidae; genus Myotis; species Myotis lucifugus. The sequence continues at coordinate 157,891 of NW_005871663.1, forward strand.
CAACCTCACCCAAAGCCCTGTCAGAAACAGACAGCTGAGTGGCTAAGACTGACAGCTGGCAGACAGGCACAGAGGGCGGATTGGCCCACCTGCTTGCAGCAGGGCCTGGGGGACAGGCATAAGCAGAGGACCCCTGGATCGCCTGGAGCTTCAACAGGGCACTAACAGCCAAAAGGCAGTGCCTGACAGGGGCCAGAACCTAAGTACCCAACAGGGAGCCCAGAATTAGCAGACAGAACAGAAGAGTGGTGTCCTAAGCCAGCTCCCGCGGGCATTACAACTCGGCAAAGTGAATGACACTCACTTTCTTATCTTTAAATTTTTATTATTAATTTTTTTTATTTTTCATTTTATCTTATTTTATATTTTACTTTTTTTGCACCTTTTTTCTTCCTCATTCCTCTTTCTTTCCTCCTGTGTTTCTTCTATTCCCGTTTTAGTTTTTCTCTTTCCTTTCTTTTCCACCCCTTTTAAAAATGGGAAGTCTTTATCTACTTTATTGATGTCTTAGTATTCTACTGTCTGTTGGTTTATTCATAATCTAATTTCCTCTTCCCTGCTCCTACTCCATTTCCCCTTCTCTTTCCTTTCTTTTCACTAATCAATTTTTCCTTTATTTTCTCTTCTCTTGCTCTTTTCTTCTCTAATTTTTTAACTTGTTTCACTTCTTAAATATAGGCTTATCTACTCTCTCCTCTATTCTCCTTTTCAAAAAGAGAAAAAAGAAAAATTTTTAAATTTTTTCTTCTTGTCTTCTCATTTCTTTTCTCCCTTCTCTATTCTAAATAGGTCCTTGCCCTATTCATCCAATTCCTCAACCTTATTTTCTCTATTTAAGCTCTGCATCTATGGATTCTGACCCCCCTTTTTACTGGGTGTTTTTTGGTTTATTTGTTTGTTTTGTTGTATTCTCAACCCATAGTCTTTTTTTTTTCTTGCTATCATTCTTTCTCTCTGTTCTATTTCCAAACTCTCTTTTCTATGGTGGTCCCTTTATTGGGGTTATAGGTGTCATGTCTACATTTGTGTTCTGTTCCTTCTGTGTCGTGTCTTGTCGTGTCGTATTTTGTGTTGTTCAGTCAGCGCCTCCACAACGGTTGGCATGATGTGGTAGGGAGCGAGCCACATAAGCAGATACCCTGAGAGGAGACTGCATCCATGAACAGGAAAAGAACATTCCAGACCCAACTACATCGGGAGAACCTCAATATCTCAAGTAGGAGGCTGCCCTAGGACTCCCAGCCCAGGAGGCCTGAGAGACTGCACCACTGGGTCACACAAAGCAGCTACTACAAGCATGTCAAACTCATGGCCCGCCTGCCGCATGTGGCCCGCAACAAATATTTTTGCAGCCCAGCCAATATAAGGGGATGCAAGAAACGTTGTAATAAAAATTGTGTAGCTTAATTTTTATAATATCCTGTTACATAATTATTAATAACAAACTACAACATTCACTAATGACTGATTACTATAACTGTGTTGCATTCACTTCCCTTACGCACCTCACACGCAGGCGCACCATTTCTCTCCACTAATAGTAGCAGCGAATATTTTAGCAGCCGACTGCCACTTCATTAGTCTTGTACTGACTTGTTTGGTGTGCGCAACAGGAAATATTTCGCTTTCGAAGAACAAGAAAAATAGGTTTATTTGTGTTATGCTTATTAATTTGTGCAATTATTCAGTGTCTGGTAAGTTAATGTTCAAGAAAAAATATGAATTTTATTAAAATGTTCTATTATTTTATGTTAACGATTACTCATTTATTTCAGCTCTTTGTATTTAGCATGTCTCTATCGAAATAAACCTACGTTTTTATGAAAATTGAAGCTTTTGTTTTTTTTGAAGCCCACATAAATTTACACCTTATTTATTTGGCCCTTGTTAGCCTTTGAGTTTGACATGCTTGGTCTACTACATGAGACCAATTCAAAAAATCTGGGTGGCATAGCAGTGTGACCTAATACACAGAACAATTACAAAGGAACAGCAAAAATGGGGAGACAAAGAAACAATCCCCAAATGAAAGAAAAGGAGGACTCACCAGAAAAGGAAATAAATGAAATAGAGGCAAGCAATTTATCAGAGAAAGAATTCAGAGTAATGGTTATAAGCATGCTCAAACATCTGGGTAAGAGTCACCATGTGTAAGAATCAAGAGGAAATGGAGAATGACATAGCTGCAATAAAGAACACGATGGAAGGTTTCAACAGTAGACTAGAAGAAGCTAAGGACCGAATCGACGAGTTAGAAGACAAGATAAAAAAAAGTGAAGCAGAGCAGCAACTGGAAAAAAGAATTAAAAAGCAGGAGGAGAGTCTAAGAGAGCTCTGGGACAACACAAAAGGAAACAACATCTGCATAATAGTGGAGCCCGAGGAAGAGGAAGTGGAGCAAGGAATAGAAAACCTGTTTGAAGAAATAATGACAGAAAACTTCCTTGTCATTTTTTCTTTGGGAAGAAAAAAGTCACACAAGTCCAAGAAGCACACAGAGTCCCAAACAAGATGAACCCAAAAAGACTGACACCAAGACACATTGTAATTAAATTGACAAATGTCAAATGACAAAGTAAGAATCTTAAAGGCTGCCACAGAGAGACAGAAAGTTATCTACAAGGGATCTCCCATCAGACTATCAACTGATTTCTCAACAGGAACACATCAGGCCAGAAGGGAATGGAATGAAGTATACAAAGTGATTCAAAACAAGAGACTGAATCCAAGAATACTCTATCCAGCAAGAATATCATTCAAAATTGAAGGTGAAATCAGGAGCTTCACAGACAAAAAAAAAAAAAAGGCTATGGGAGTTTATTACCACCAAACCAGCAATGCAAGAAATGCTAAAGGGTCTGCTATAAAAAGGAGAAATAGAAAGGGAAGAAGGAACAGAGGCATAAAGAATTAAAATGGTGACAAACAAGTACCTATCAATAATAACCTTAAATGTAAATGGGTTAAATTATCCAACAAAAAAACAGAGTTGCTGAATGGATAAAAAAAACATGACTCATATATATGCTGTCTACAAGAGACCCACTTCAGAACAAAGGATTCACACAGACTGAAAGTAAAGAGATGGAAAAAAAATTTTCCAGGAAAAAAAAAAAGCTGGGGAAGCAATACTTATATCTGACAAAATTGACCTCAAAGTGAAGGCCATAACAAGAGATAAGGAGGGGCACTTCATAATACTAAAGGGATAGATTCAACAAGAGAATATAACTCTGGTAAACATATATGCACCCAATACAGGAGCACCCAAATACATTAAAAAAAAATCTGGACGATATCAAGGGAGAGATTAATAGCAATACAATCCTCATAGTAGGGGACTTTAAAACCCCATTGACATCACTGGATAAATCTTCTAGTCAAAAAAATCAGCAAAGAAACAGCAATCCTAAATGACTCACTAGATCAGATGGAACTAATTGACATCTTCAAAACTTTTCACCCCAAAGCTATGGAATATACATTCTTCTCAAATGCACATGGGACATTTTCAAAGATAGACCACATATTAGGACCCAGGCTAAGTCTGTACAAATTCAAGAAGATTGAAATCATACCAATCATCTTCTCAGATCACAATGGCATACAATTAGAAATAAACTCCAATAAAAAACAATAAAAAACAAACACATGGAGGCTAAATAGCATGCTATTAAACCAGGGGTCCTCAAACTTTTTAAACAGGGGGCCAGTTCACTGTCCCTCAGACCATTGGAGGGCCGGATTATAGTTTAAAAAAAAAAACTATGAAAAAATTCCTATGCACACTGCACATATCTTATTTTGAAGTAAAAAAACAAAACGGGAACAAATACAATATTTGTATTTGCATGTGGCCCGTGGGCCGTAGTTTGAGGACCCCTGTATTAAACAATGAATGGGTTACCAAAGAGATCAAAGCAGAAATAAAAAAAAACACTCTTGAAACAAATGAAAATGAAAACACAACAATTCAAAATCTATGGGACACAGTGAAAGCAATACTGAGAAGGAACTGCATAGCATTACAGGCATACCTCAAAAAAACAAGAAAAACTGGTAATAAGTTATCTAACCCTACAACTTAAAGAACTAGAAAGAGAGCAACAAGAAAAGTACAAGAAAGGAAATAATAAAGATCAGACAGGAAATAAATGACATAGAGACCAAAAAAAAATTACAAAAGGTCAATAGAACCAAGAGCTGGTTCTTTGAAAGGATAAATAAAATTGATGAACCTTTAGCCAGGTTCGCCAGAAAACAAAGAGAGAGGACCCCGAGGGGAGTGGACCTGAGCTAGCAGGTGGACATCCCCGGAGGGGTCCTGGACCGCGAGAGGGTGCAGGCCGGGCTGAGGGACCCCCACCCTCATTCACGAATGTCGTGCACTGGGCCTCTAGTATAAAATAAGATTCTAAGGCTAATGTCCCAGTCTATCTTTTTTTGTGAGTACTCATTCATTTATCGTAGGGGCTTTTTATTTCTGTTTTTAAGATCTCTTTGTATATACAAGATTTCATATTGTTAATCTACTCAAAAAGAGAAAAATACGGGAAATAATTATTTAAATCCCCCAAGTAGTCATCATAAAGGGCTGAAGCTACAAAAGTGCCCTTGAATAGGCTGCAGAAATGGCAGCAGTGGGGTAGGTGTGTGGGGGAGGGCACTCTTCTTGTAAAAAAAATACTTTTACACTAAAGCCGTTAGAGGCCCAGGAGTTACTGCAGTTCTGGGAACAAACCCCAGGGCCTGCTATCTCCCCACTTACACACCCACCCTTTCTCCAGCCTCCTAAGAGTTGTCAAGGTCATATTATCTCTGTTACAGTTCTTAAAAATATAAGCATATTTTCCATTGGAAAAATAAGCCTATTTCTAAAAGTAAGGGGGAAAAAGTTTTTTCCTGTATTTGCCTAAGAAACAAATATTTTATATATATACTAGAGGCCCAGCGTGAAAAATCATGCAAGGCACCCTGCCTCCTGCCGGCGCCCTGCCCCCGCTGTGCCGTGAGAGGGTGCTCTGCACTCTCCCACACCATGAGAGGTGCCCTGCCCCACGGTGCTGCAAGAGCCGCTGCTCTCGGGCTGGGGGGAGGGACTGAGAGGTGCTTCAAGCACCTCCTGGTGACCAGTCGTTTGGTCATTATGGCATTACGGCGTTATGGCCACTGGCCTTTTTTAATATCTACACTAATAGAAGACAAACATGCAAATTGATCGTACCTTCGCTATGCCTTAAGCCAATCAGAGTGACTATATGCAAATTAACCCAACCAAGATGGCAGCCCGCAGCCACGGAGCTGGAGCAAGCAGGAGGCTTGGTTGCTCCAATGATGGAGGAAGCCAAGCTTCCCGTCTGCTGTGGCCCGCTCTGAGCTCCACTCAAAGCAACAAAGTTTCAATTATAGAAGGTAAATAAACCCCAGATACTTGCTTTCAGCCAGCCATGGCCACGGAGCTGGAGCAAGCAGGAGTCTTGGGTTGCCCCTGGTGATGGAGGAAGCCAAGCTTCCCTCCCGCCCGCCCTGGCCAGCTCTGAGCTCCTCTCAAGGCTACAAAGTTTCAATTATAGAAGGTAAATAAATCCCAGAATAAAAAAGAAAAAAGAAAAAAAGGAGAGGCTAGGAACTTCTGTCACCGGGGGGGCTTGGCCAGCCTGAAAACAGCCTTCAGCCCCTCACCCAGACTGGCCAGGCACCCCAGTGGGGGCCCCCCACCCTAAAGGGGGTGTGACCAGCTGCAAACAGCCATCAGCCCCTCACCCAGGCTGGCTAGGCACCCCAGCGGGACCCCCACCCTGATCTGGGACACCCTTCAGGGCAAACCAGCCGGCCCCCACCCATGCACCAGGCCTCTATCCTATATAATAAAAAGGTAATATGCAAACTATCCCTAACAGCAGAACGACTGGGAATGACTGGTCACTATGACACACACTGACCACCAGGGGGCAGATGCTCAATGCAGGAGCTGCCCCCTGGTGGTCAGTGTGCTCCCACAGGGGGCGATCTGCTCAGCCACAAGCCAGGCTGACAGATGCCAGTACAGCGGTGGTGGTGGGAGCCTCTCCTGCCTCCTCAGCAGCGCTAAGGATGTCCGACTGCAGCTTAGGCCTGCTCCCCGCTGGCAAGTGGACATCCCCCGAGGGCTGCCAGAGGGATGTCTGACTGCCAGCTTAGGCCCGATCCCCCGGGGAGTGGGCCTAAGCCAGCAGGTGGTCATCCCCCGAGGGGTCCTAGACTGCGAGAGGGCACAGGCCCGGCTGAAGGACCCCCCCCCCACCGAGTGCACAAATTTTTGTGCACCGGGCCTCTAGTAGATTATTAAAATAATTGTTATGTTAATCAAAACTTAATTATTTTAAATAAATTACTTAATACTGTTTAATAATAATAATAATAATCTATATATATAAAAGCCTAAGCGACCGTTTTGACCGAACAACCAGTTGACCAGTTGCTATGACATGCACTGAGCACCAGATGCTTAACGCAGAAGCTGCCCCCTGGTGGTCAATGCACTCCCACTGCCAACCTCCCTTGGCCCCTCCCACCCACCAGTCAATATCCCATGGTCCCTCCCCCTGGGTGCCGCCCCCCCTCCCCCCCAGGCCTCAATTGCTGGCCAGGCCGAGGGACCCCACCCATGTATGAATTCATGCACCAGGCCTCTACTAATATATAATATATTTGACTACCTTCTGAGGATTTAAATGTTAAAATTTACTTTCTCTCCTCATAAAGAAAATTTTATACTTAAGGTATATGGGAAACTCTGTCAAATAAGAAAATAATAATTATATTCTATTTATTTATGCATATTAAATAAATTCTAATATATTTTCATTTATAACTAATTCTTATATGTTATAATATTGTAGAATATTATATTTTGTAGAAAGGACAAGATTCCATGTCATTTACATTACTCTATAAACTATCTAAACTTATAGAAATATTAACAGAAAAATTCAGAAGAAACAACAATTTTATTATAAAACTAAATAAAAAGAAAATGATTATATAGTTTTTGTAACTTTTATTGAAAGTATTACTAATTCTTAAACTTTCTGTTTTTCAGATATAAGGAAGCATTTTTAAAGCAATTTGGTAAATTAACTATTTCTCTCAGCAGGCAGTCTGGCCTGTGGTAATCTGACCAATGCTACTGTGCCCCCCATCCTTCCGTGCAAGCAAAAATAAGCGGTGGGACCCCTCTGCTGAGGCATTCCTTGGGAAGTTGGTTGAGGAAATCATGCCCATTTGATGGTCCTAGGGGACCAACAGGTTATAGATTGAAGCCCACATGCTCATTTGCAAGCCAACCACACTGACACTCTGGTACACCGTGCATCTAATGCTAGTTACATCGGTTATGCAGGCACGCCTGAGGTGTGGGCTGGGGGAGGGATGAGTTCCCCATGACCTCAAGTACTAGGCTTGCCAGTTCAGGAAACTTTATGGAGATTAGGCCATGTTTTCAGCCCTTTGAAATTGTGGCACAGTGACTACCAGAACTCCTCTGGCCACTACAGTATAACTTTTACTAATAATCTTACTGACAACAGTCTGATTTGCACCACTCACCCCTTTGTCTTTGTTATGGGTCCCGATCTACTAATCAGCCATAGTTCATCTTTTCTAGTACAGGTTGGAGAAGGAGCTCATTTTCCACCCTGTATTACCACCCAGAATATTACCTCATTGGCCATCAGCACCATTATGGTGCTTAGGAGACAAGCAGAAATCCTAATACCTGTTGATCTCACCAGGAAATAGCAAGGCTCGTCAGCTATCGAAGTCTTAGAAGGGGCATTGAGCCAATTACGGCCCAAAAGATTTTTGAGAATGCTCACTGCAGCCCTTGTCTCAGCTGTTGTTATTCTTACCACCACCAGTGTCGCCATGGTGGGCCTTTCTGAATCTGTGCAGACGGCCACATTTGTGGGCAATATGGCATATAATGTAACTAGGGAATTCACTATACAACAGCACATAGATAAAAAATAATTAGCTAAACTACAGGCAATAGAGGCAGCCATTGAATATCTGGGGGAAAGACAGGATGCTATAGCAAACAGGCCAGTGCTTAATTGCGATTGGGAGCATAAGCACATATGTGTCACCCCTTTGAAATGGAACAGTAGTCACCATCAGTGGATTGATGCTAAAAAGCATCATAGGGAGTCTTTCATGACAACCTTACTGAAGAAGTAAACATGTGGCAAAGGTGAATTAGAGTCCTTACTTGCTATCAATGAACATGAAAACCAGACCACGGCTTGGAATGCGGTAAAGGAGCATTGGGAGTAGATAGACCCCACCACATGGTGTCCTAGAATCAATTGGTACCTGACGGGACTAACCATTGCTGTCGTTGTAATTCTCTTTGTTTTTCTTATAGTCTACTCTACACAATCGGAACTCGAGCAGTGAACGCGCTTCACGGGCCCTGACCTTCCAAAGCAGAAAGTTTGCTGCCTCCCTCTGTCTTCTGCAGCCAGAAAACAAAAAGGGGGGAGATGTGGGGAAGCACGGGGTGTGCTTGGAAGGTCTGTAGGGAGGATTCTCTGGAAGGTTGGGGGCCTCTGAGGGGACCTTGCTGAAGGCAGCAGCCCCTGCCTTGACTTTTCCAAGCAAGTCCGAGCCCCTGGGTGTGTTGCTAGAATCTCTATGTTTAGTCTTTAAGACCTGACCTTGTAGAAGCATGTGCTTTCTCAAGGATACTTACCCTGCGGATTGTATCTAGAGGTTAATTTTAGTTCAAGCTGTTGTGACAATAAAAAGCCAACGAGACAGGCAATCAGGGCTACTTACTCCTAAAGTAGACTAGCCCCTTAGCCTCTCTTTCACAGAAACGTGTGTGGGAGTCATCTGTTCATTGGTCGCTCAGGGTCTGCTGGTCAGCTCTGGCATCAAGTTATTAGTATACTCCAAAGCCACTGTTCTCAAAACTGCCTGGTACTGGCACAAGAACAGACATATAGACCGATGGAACAGAACAGAGACCCCAGAAATCAACCCAAACCATTATGCTCAATTAATATTTGACAAAGGAGGCAGGAACATACAATGGAGTCAAGACAGTCTCTTCAATAAATGGTGTTGGGAAAATTGGACAGGTACATGCAAAAAAAAAAATGAAACTAGACACCAACTTACACCATACAGAAGAATAAACTCAAAATGGATAAAAGACTTAACTGTAAGATGGGAAACCATAAAAATCCTAGAAGAATTCATAGGCAGCAAAATATCAGACATATGTCATAGCAATACGTTTACTGATACATGGAAACTAAGGAAAAAATAAACAAATGGGACTACATAAAAATAAAAAGCTTCTGCACAGCAAAGGAAACCATCAACAAAGCAATAAGAGAGCCCACTTTATGGGAGAACATATTTGCATATGATACATGTACTAAAGGGTTTATCTCCAAAATTTATAAGGAACTCATACAACTTAACAAAAGGAAGATAAACAATCCAATTAAAAAATAGGCAAAGGACCTAAATAGACACTTTTTTAAAGTGGACATACAGAAGGCCAAGAGGAATATGAAAAAATGCTCAAAGTCACTAATCATTGGAGGGATGCAAATCAAAATGACAATGAGGTACCATCTCATACCTGTCAGAATGGCTGTCATCAACAAATCCACAAATGACAAATGCTGGTGAGCATGTGGAGGAAAAGGAACCCTATTGCACTGCTGGTGGGAATGCAGACTGGTGCAGTCACCGTGGAAAAGAGTATGGAAGTTCTTCAAAAAATTAAAAATGGAACTCCCATTCGACCCAGTGATCCCACTTCTAGGAATATATCCCAAGAAATCAGAAACACCAATCAGAAAGGACATATGCACCCCTATGTTCATAGCAGCACCATTTACCATAGCTAAGATTTGGAAACAGCCTAAGTGCCCATCAGCAGATGAGTGGGGTGAGGATATGCCTCTCTATTCCAATGTGCGGTGAGCAGAGAGGGGGACAGCACAGGGCTGTCAATAACCAGTAATTCCCTCTCCTCCCAGTTGCATAATGCCCCAAGTTTGGGGGGGAGGGGCTGAAGTTTATACAATTTGGGGAGGCCTCCTTTAAGAAAAAGAATACAAAATTATGAATACAAAATTGCTGGGGCCTTTGGGAGGTAGCAAAAATGGCAAAAAATAGTCAAGGCAGAATTAAACACATTTGATGAATAAATGAATGAAAAGGGTTTACATATACACATACATGTGTGCAACCCTTATTCCCCACAAAAACTATACAGAAAACTAAGAAGACTGGAAAACATCTTGGCAGTTCCTCTAAAGGTTAAGCATATGACCCAGATATCCCACCCCTAGCTATCTACCCAAGAGAAATAAACTCATATGTATTTCTACCACAACACTTGTACTCAACTGTTTATATCAGCATTATTTTTAATAGCCAAAAGGTGGAAATAGCCCCAAATATCCATCAATGGATAAATGAATACACAAAGTGTGCTCCATCCATACAACGGAATATTACTCAGCCATAAAAATGAGTGACGCACTGACACACACTACAACATGGACGGACCTTGAAAACATTAAGGCAAAAAAGCCAGTCACAAAAGACCACATGCTATGTGATTGCACTTGTGTGAAATGCCCACAATAGGTGAATCTATAGGGTCTAAGAACGTAGATTAGTGGTTTCCCAAGGCTGGGGGAGGGGGGAGGGGGGGATTGTGGGCTGATAGGTAAACGATACAGTTTTCTTTTGGGGATAGAAATGTTCTAAAATTGTGACAGCTACACAACGCTGTGAATATACTAAAAGCCATTGAATTGTACACATAAAGTGGATGACTTACATGGTGTATGAATTATATCTCTATGAAGTTGTAACCAGAAAAATGTGTTGGGGCCCGTTTCGGAGTTATGATGGGGCAGGCCCACAGGGCTTCAGCTCCATTTGCTTCAAGGTAGGTGAGCCGTGATGCCCTTGGCCTGCCACAGGTGTGACCATGTCACAGTTCCCATCATCACGGCTTCCCCAGCTACCCCTCAGGCTGATTGAGGGACGCTGTTCTGCTGCCCTCATGAAGCCTGCATCGAGCCCCTCCCCCAACCTGAAGCCAGGGCAACATCTGTGACTCAGGGGAAGATTGGAATAAAACAAGCAGGCTGAAGGCTGAGAAAAAGCAGATGTGGAGGTGGGTCCTGGAGGCTGATGGGAGCTTGGGAGGGAGAGGCAGACCCATCTCTGGGCCAAGTCCTCCAGGGGCCTCCCGAGAGGCTGCAGGGCCTGCCTGCTGTACTGGGCAGGGGTTCATGAAGGCCGAAGCCTTCCACAGCCTGTAGAGGCCAAAGACAGCATTTGCCCCCCTGCAGGTCTGCCATCCAAAGGCTAAAGGTGAAAGGTCAGGGATGAATTTAGGCTTTTGATAGAAATTTCTGACCCCGGAACAGGCTGAGCTGGATTCTGATGACAGACTCAACTCTGATCCTGGTGTCGCATGTTGAGCACGGATCTTTGTGTCACAGAGTCATAGACTGTCATTCAGTCATAGACTGAACCTTGAGCTTCAGTCTGTGACACCGGGATGGATGTCATAGCCCTCTCCACCGCCCCAACACGCACTCAGTTCTCCCGCTGTCTCTGTGCTGTCCTCACCGCTCTTCCCCCCGTTCCTGCCCGACAATCGAGGACTCTGATCCTCTGCTGTTAGTCTTTGCCAGAGAACTTTGAATTCTCTGCACCCTTTCCCGACATCCTGCTGTGGTGTAGTTGGTTTATTTGTGCCCTTCTATACCAGGGGTTCCAAGATCCAAATATGGCTCCAAGCCTACAGCCATGCCCATTTTATGACAGCTTTCATGCTGCAACAGCAAAATTCAATAGTTGTATCAGAGTTCATATGACCTTCAAAGCCGAATATATGTAGTCTCTGGCCCTTTACAGAAAGTTTGCTGACCCCTGCTCCAGACCATATGGTCCATCAGGGCAGGTTCTGTATCTGATTCCCTTTCATATCTCCAAGCCCCAAGTAGAATCTTAAGTTGTTTTTTTAATCCTCACCTGACGATATTTTTCCATTGATTTTTAGAGAGACTGGGAGGGAGGGAGAGAATCAAACATTGATGTGAGAGAGACACATCTATTGGTTTCCTCCCGCATGCACCCCTTGACCAGAATTGAACCCGGGACCCTTCAGTCTGCAGACCAACACTCTATCCACTGAGCCAAACCAGCGAGGGTGTAAAACTTCATGTGTAGTAGTCAAATCCTATGTGCCCGGGCTAGTGCTGAGGCCATCACATAATTGCATTTTTATATCCTCACAGCAACCCTCTGCGTCCCCACTATACAGAAGGGGACCCCGACGAGGCTCAGAGAGATGTACTGGTTTTCTCAAGGTCACACCAGGCTGGTAAGAGGAAGAGCTGGATGTAAACCTAGGTATTTCCAACTCAAAGCAAAGGACTTATAAGCAACAGGCCATTCTGTGGTGAGCTGATGAGTGGATAGACGGGTGAAAAAATGTTAGATGGATGAATGGGTGGGTGGTTGGATGGGTAAATGGATTGTTAAATGGGTGAATGGTTAGATAAATGGGATGGTTAGATGGGTGGATGGTTGGATAGTTGGCTAGCTGGTTGGATGGTTAGATGAATAGATAGTTGGCTGGCTGGTTGGTTGGACAGATGATGGGTGAATGAGTGGATGGATGGTTAGATGGATGGATGCTCAGGTGGATGTATGTATGTATGTATGTATGTATGTTAGATGAATGGATGGTTAGGTAGATGATGTTTAGATGGGTAGACAGATGAACAGATGAATGAATGGATAGTTAGGTGGATGGATAAAGAACAGTTGGCTGGTTGAATGGAAGATAGTTGGTTAGATGGATGGATGGATGGTGAGATGGGTGAATAGATGGATGATGGGTGGATGGATAGTTGGGGGGTTAGGTGATGTGGCAGGGCCCAGCGGCAGTGATGAATTACATCAGGAGATGGCATTCTTAGGGGATTAGCCGGTGAGAGGTATAGATGGAATGGGGTCAGAATCATGACAGAGAAGCCAGGGAAGAAAGAAACCAAGTTGAGGCTCAGGATGCGATTATGTATGTACTTACTATATTTTGGGGAATGAATGAAAAAGGACGGCCAGAAGGGGTAAGTGGAACAACGGAGAAGGGGCAGTGCAGCCCTGCCACAGGAACCTCCCCGGAGGTCCCCACCCCATCTCCCTGGCTTGTCTGCCTCCTTAAACCCAACTCCACCATTTCCCCAGGAAGTTCCGGGCAGCTAGTTCCAGAGCTTAAGAGGGACACAAACAGGCCATTCTCCCTATGCCCTCCAGGGCTAAAGACGGAAGGACGCTGGTGGGGAGTCACTCTGTGCCCCTCATCCCCCCACAAGATCCTCTTGACGAAGCTATCAGCCTGGATTCAAGTCCTAGGCAGCCTCTTCCACCAGCAGTATCTGCAGCACCAGCCACAAAACGGTTTAAGAGTCACCACAGGTTCCCACAGCTCACTCTCTCATTTGCTGCCTATAAATCACAGCCTCAGCCTACCCAGGCAGGGAGACTAGCTGGGCTGGGTGACCAGGAGCTGGTAGGCCTTTGCAAGGACCTGGGTCACAGACTGTTGCCTTGCTGATCTGCAAGCTGATGCATTAAATTCTCCAGCATTGCCACCCACTGGTGGATTTAAAAACCCTCCCAGGCCCTCCAGCTGCCCACACTGGCAGCTTTGTTCATTGGGTAGAACATACCTCAAAGGTGGCCTTGGAATAGAACCGGTTTAAAATGCTGGTTCCTCTAGCTTGTCCTTGCTGTGTGACCTTGTGCAAATCACTCAACCTCTCTGAATCTAATTGCATGAGACTTAACAACTGGCAGCAATTCCCATCATCATGATTGCTCTTCAGTTGCCACCCTCTCTCCCAGACCCACCCTCCAGTCCCTTGATATTGCTGTCTCCTCCAGCAGGGTGCCCAGCACACAATGGGCCCCCAGAGAGAGTCCGTAGATAAAAGAACTAATGAATCTTCTCATTGCCCCTCAAATGGACATTCATTGCCACCTTGAACAAGTACGCGGCTCTCACAAGTAATGGGCGCCGGAATCGGATGGGCTGAGCAGAGGGGCCGGCCTGCCTCGGAGATGCTTGTGGAAAGGTCGTGGGAACGGTGTGGGGGCTGCTATCACAGTGTGTACCACCCACCATGGCCCTGACACCATCGCTTATCTTCAAGGGCTAACTTCCTCCTGAGGTTTAAAAAGTATCTTTTTGCAAAAGCAATTCACCCAGGTGGGGGGATATAATACAGGGTCTCTCTAGCCACCACAGAGGTAAACTGAGGCCCAGGACGGGGGTGGGTGTCACTGTCCAGTGTGTGTGTGTGTGTGTGTGTGTGTGTGTGTGTGTGTTCAGGGAAGGTAC
>NW_005871663.1:173324-199234 GCF_000147115.1 Myotis lucifugus
CATGTGTGTGAGGCCCCTTAGTATCTGAGGGGTGGGACCCGCCTGTGTCCTCCAGGCCTGAGGGAGAACTGCTCTGGCATCTGTGAGGGCTCTGCTGCTTGCCTGGGCTGTGTCTGGGTGTCTGTGCGGGATCTGGGTGTACCCAGTGCCATGGCTGTGCGCGCACCTGCCAGCGGCCAAGTGCTGCCTCCTAACTGGTGTTTTCATTCTTCTCTGAAAAATCCCTGGCTGTCTGGCGACTTCTTAGGCTCTTCCCTCCCTTCTCAGAGAGTTCTCCACAGTCCCGTCTTCGCCCCTGCACACCGCCCAGCTGCACAGCCCACGGCAGTCCCGTTTCCACCCCCTTCAGCTTCTAGCTCTCTCTGAGGCTACATCCAAAGGACACTTCCCCGCCTCACCTCTACTGGCTGCCTCCGACCACATCCCTCTAGAAATTCCTTCCTCCTATGATGCAACAGGCTGAATTGATGAATGGTGAGAGAGAATCACAGATTGGCTGCCTCCTGCACGCCCCCCTCCAGGGATCAAGCCTGCAACCTGGGCATGCACCCTGACGGGGAATTAAACCATGACTTCCTGTTCATGGGTTGACGCTCAACCACTGAACCACGCCAGCTGGCCTAATCTTCCCTTTTTTGCCTGACCTTTAAACTTTGTGTTCCCAGGGCTCTGTCCTGGTCACTTCCTGCTCTCCCACCGGCCCTGGTGATCCCCCCTGCCCCTCCCTCATTGTTATCATAAGTAGGTGGCCCCGAAATCTTTCAGTCACACAAAGACACAAACCAGAAACACCAATCAGAAAGGATATATGCACCCATATGTTCATAGCAGCACAATTCACCATAGCTAAGATCTGGAAACAGCCTAAGTGCCCATCAGTAGATGAATGGATTAGAAAACTGTGGTACATCTACACAATGGAATACTATGCTGCTGTAAAAAAGAAGGAACTCTTACCATTTGCAACGGCATGGATGGAACTGGAGAGCATTATGCTAAGTGAAATAAGCCAGTCAATGAAGGAAAAATACCACACGATCTCACTCATTCATGGATAATAGAGACCATTATAAACTTTTGAACAATAATAGATACAAAGGCAGAGCTGCCTCAAACAGATTGTCAAACTGCAGCGGGAAGGCCGGGGCGGGTTGGGGGACAGGAGGGAGGTGGGTAAGAGATCAACTGAAGGACTTGTATGCATGCATATAAGCATAACCAATGGACATAAGACACTGGGGGGTAGGGGAGGCCAGGGGATTGTCAAGGGCGGGGAAAAAAGGACACATATGTAATACCCTTTGTAATACTTTAAGCAATAAAAAAAATTAATTAATTAAAAAACACACACACACATACACACACACACTCTATATTAACACCTGTGGACAATGGCAGACACATACACACACACATGGATAGACACAGACACATACAATTATACACAGTCAGACACATACATAGAAATCCAGAGAACAGCTTGTGGACATTTAAAAAGCACCCATCTGCTGTGCTCCAGGTCTGACTTCTTTATCTCCAACCACACATGTTTCCCAACAGGCTACCAACGCCTCGGGGACCCCTTGGTCCCTGGGTGGAGGGCAGATGTGAGAACTTCGGGAACACCTAGGGCAGTGAGAAGCCAGGAAGAGCCCCCATCAAGCCCCTGGCACCAAAGGCAGGAGCCCAGGAGGCCAGAACCAGGGGAACTTGAGGTTAGAGCACAGTAGGCAGTGGAGGCTTTAGAAAAATCTTACTTTACAAATCCGACAAGGATACCCTTTCTAACAGTGCAAGCTCGCTTATTGTAAAAGACACAAAACACACGCAGTACACCAACATCCAGCACCGTGGGCGGCTTCAAAAGGACAGCCCCCAAAGCTGGACAAAACCGGAGGGAAACCCCGCCCGCAACTGGGAGGCACTGGCACTGGGGCTTGCGGGGTCAGGGCCCCGGAAGGCAGGAAACCAGTGACGTGAGGCAGCACGATGCAGTGTTTTTTCTCACGGGGAGTTTGTGGATATGAATGCGGTTCGTAAGTGACGGGGAAGCAGACCAGAAAGAGGCCCCAGGACACGGCTGTCCGCTCTGCTAGTCCTTTCTCAGGAGCCCACCCTGCAAACTCAGTAACGACCGGACCCACCATCAGGTCCTCTTTCCAGGGTGGCCCAGAAGGCTGCTAAGGGTGCACGCAGGTGGCCTGGCAGGGACTGCTCAGGGAAGCAAGGCTGGGGGGCAGGTCAGGACAGGGTGAGGGAACAGGAACATCTGACTACGTTCTCTGAGCTCCTACTGCGTGCGGGCCTGTGCTGTGATCTTACTTGTAAGGGCTAGGACAGCTCTTTAATGGAGGAACAAGGGAGGGCCAGCGTGGTGAAGTCACTTGCCCATGGCTGCCCAGAGGCAGGGGAGCGGGATTTGAACCCACAGCAGGCTGACACGACCATCCTGTCATCTGTACGATACTGAGTGCGGCAGGTGGCCAGCACCGTGTCAGGGCTGGGAGCAGGGTGTGCGAAGACGGCCGAGACAAGACATACTGATGGGTTTGCCATTGACATTCCATGGTGCTTCCAGGTCCAGTGCAAAGCCTGCCTCTGCCCAGAAGCCCTCCCAGAGAGGCCCGGGACCACGGCAAGGGGCCTCAAAGGCGGGCAGTCCTCCCTTGATCTTGCTTGCTTGTCGAACCTTCTCAGAACTGTAGGAGCCTGGGCCAGTGGGATCAGCCACCTGAGTGGCCCTGGAGGCCTTCCCTGATGTGCCCCAGCCTCACTCACCAGCTCCATGGCCTCAGCCATCCACTCCAAATGCACCCCTTCCTGGCTGCTTCCGGGTCACCTTCCCGGACCCCAGAGTGCCTGAACCCTCCTGGTGGCCGTGTGGCCTTGGGGGCTGGGAGGAAGCAGAGGCTTGGGTGTGCCCTGAACAAAACCACAGCCTTCCTCCCTACTGCACCCCACCCCAGGCAGCCTGGGGTGGGAAGCTCCCCGAGGTGGGCCATGGTGGGAGCCAGGGCACCTCCTTGGGGGAAGGGGAGCTGGAGGGCTGCCCGGTGGAGGGTTCTCCTCCTTGGGTGAGCTAGCCAGCTTGGGGAGCAACCGTTCTCAGGCCTGGCTCTCACACATCAGCCTGAAGCAGAAGTGTTTGTTTTGAAAGTCAGACACCCCAGCCCCAACTTTCAGATTCTGTTTCAGGGAGGTCCATGGGGTGTGGGTGTGTGTGTTCCAAAATCTCCAGTTTGAAAAGCGAAGCATGCCTGGCGACTCTGCTGCAGGAAGCCCAAGACCCCCCCCCTAGCATCCACTCTCTCTCTTCCCCAGACTTTGGCCACAAGGGGCTCCATCCTCCTGTTGTACCTTGTGGTCTGTCATGGACCTCAGCCCCTGGAGAGACCTCTTAGGACCACAGACTTTTGCAGGACAAATAAGCAGGTCAAACCACCTCGCCCGCTCACTTGAAAACAGGCTGACCAGAGGGTCGAGAGAAACAGGATGGGCTTCTGTCCACTGGCCCTCAGGCTGCCCCAGACCTCGCTGCCAATCTGTCCCTGTTGGTCCATCTGTCCCTCCACTCCCAAGCCCCCAGGATGGTCACTCACCACGTGGAGACTTGTCCTCACTGCTGCAGGCACACAGCCCGGCTCCTGCAGCCCCCACCACCCATGGCCAAGGCCTCCAGCCTGTCCAGGGCGAACATCAGTGGGTCAGAGTACAGAGTAACTGCAGGGTAACCTCAACTTCCTTCTCCTTAATTGCCCGACTGCTTGGTCCCTCTGTCCCCAGCTGTGGGCTGAGGTGGGGGTCTGAGTACAGCATAGGCTTGGGGTTCTAGAAGCAGGGTACTCACCTCCACCACTCAGCCTGTGGGTGCAGGTGTCCTGAAGAGATGAGTGGGGGATGGGGAAGCCTCAGCACCCTCACCCCCACCCCAACAGCTTCCTGTGGAACCAACTGCCAAAGAGGAACAGGGCTCTGGGCCTCGCATGGGTACACAGGCAGAGACTCATGGGAACACGAAGTCACGTGCATCCAGAGACAGAGTTGCTCAGACACACTGTGACATGCACTGGTGTGTGGGTACACACTTGGTCACCTCGGGCACGGAGGCACCTGGGTCCCTGGTCTGCTGATAAATTGTTAACAACCACCTCTCTGACCAAAAAAAGAAAATAAAAGAAATAAAGAATAAAATGAAACCCTGGTGTTTAGCATCTGCTGCTCCCCATGGTACAAATACTCCCATCATAGCTGGTTTCATCTGCCAACCGGATGTCACTGAGTGTGGAGTTAGGAGGACATGCTCGGTGTGGCTCCAGCACATCACTGAGTGGGGGCTCAGGCACGTGGGTTCATGCACACGGGATCCTGGCTCTCAGGTGTGTGGACACCTATGGGTCCAGGGCCACACGGTGGTGTGCAGACAGAGCAGTCTACCCATGGAGACAGCTGGGCGCACGCAAGGCACACCTAGGCTTCTTCACACTCAAAGACAGCGGGGTGCACAGGCACACACAGCTTATGCATGGTGACATGTGGAGCCGCACACCGGCACACGGGAGCACAGACCTGCACATGGGAGCACACACCTGCACACGGGAGCACACACCGGCACATGGGAGCACACACCTGCACACGGGAGCACACACCGGCACATGGGAGCACACACCTGCACATGGGAGCACACACCTGCACACAGGAGCACACACCGGCACACGGGAGCACACACCTGCACACGGGAGCACACACCGGCACACGGGAGCACACACCTGCACACGGGAGCACACACCTGCACACGGGAGCACACACCAGCACACGGGAGCACACACCTGCACACGGGAGCACACACCGGCACGCGGGAGCACACACCTGCACACGGGAGCACACACCGGCACGCGGGAGCACACACCAGCACACGGGAGCACACACCGGCACACGGGAGCACACACCAGCACGCGGGAGCACACACCAGCACGCGGGAGCACACACTGGCACACAGGAGCACACACCGGCACACGGGAGCACACACCGGCACACGGGAGCACACACCTGCACACGGGAGCACACACCGGCACACGGGAGCACACACCGGCACACGGGAGCACACACCTGGACTCTGAGGGTAGGGGAGCCTGTGAGGAGACACAAAGACAGGCTCAGCCATCTCGAGTCAGCTTACAGAGCCAGTTGGTAAAGGTTCAGGGATTTTGCAAGCTGTTGTTAAATGCAGCTGTCATCAAAATTTAATTATACAAATTGGCAGTTAAATAAATTATGTTAAGAACAAAAGTAATAACCACTTAAATCCATCCCCAGGTACTTAATGCAGCTAAACTATACACTTAACAATGGTTGAAGTGGAGTTCTGAGATGGCTGAGGAGTAGGTGAAAGCAACGCACACCTCCTTCGGGCACCAAACCAGGTTAACAGCTAACACTTAGAGCAATCAACCTGAATACACAGCAGAAGGACACCTGAACAGGAGTATGGTATCCGAGGATTGAAAAAGGAAGCTACTGGTAAGAAGAGACTGGTAAGACGGGCGAGAGGCAGAGAGGGCTGGTCCCTGAACCCAGAGACAGGAACTGAGAAGCTAGAGAAATATCACAACTGCACCAGTCCCCTCAAGGAAAGTGGGGTCTCAACCCTACGCCAGGACCCCCAACCCAGCACCAGTGCTGGGAAGAGGAGCCTGCACAGCATCTGGCAGCAAAAATCAGTGGGGACTTTGTCTGCTGGAAAGAGGAGGGAGTCAACTTGAATCCCAGGGGCTTTCTTTAAGGGCCAACACACAAGGGCTTCTCTTGGGCACTCACCTGGGGCTCTGGTAGAGGGAAGGAGACTCAGGGCATATGGAAGCCATAAAGAGAAGATCTGGGTGGCATAGCTCTGGAGATATGGAAGGTAGGCTACTGAGGTCCTGGTCCGGAGTCAACATCCCACCCGGCCCTCAGGCACCATCTCCCAGGGTCCATCACTTCTGTTCTTACAGCACCAGCTGGAGAAAGTGCACTAACCCCGTCCTCCAAACACTGGCGACACCACCCTGAAGACTCCAGTCTGGCATAAAAGCTGTTGTCTGCACTCAACAGGGACCCGAGTGCACTCTTTCTGGAGAAACTATAGACAGACTCTTAGATGGTCATTGAACTGAGTGGCTCTGGAACAAGGGCCAAGCTTTCCCCCTTCCACAGGTGAGGCAGGTGCCACACCAACCCACCGGAAGACGCCCTTGTTAAGGTCTCAGGCAGCAGGCAGCTGTGGAGCTAGGGGGAGGCGTGCTCTTGCACCCCTCCTGTGGCCCCACACCACCCCCGACAAAGGACCACCTGGATATGCATCCCCCAAATCTGCTGGCCCCAGCCCGCCAGTGCAGTTCCACAGGGAGAAGGACGCACAAAGCAGAACTGGGACATTTGGCACAACCCACTTGGAGCCTCCTGTCAGGTTCACTAGCAGGACACCACCGGGCTAGGAGAAGGTAGCCAGCTCCCCTCCTGAGGGCCAAGGGCCCACATCACCCCAATCAAAGGGTGGATTGGATTTCCATTCCCAAATCTTGCTGGCCCCATCTGCTAAACTCATATCCGCGGGGGACAGGGCTCACAACTCAGAGCTGGGACATTTGATGCAACCCCCTCAGAACATTCTGTTAGGGTCTCTGTCAGTCACTGCAGGGATAGATGGAGGTGAGTAGCTCTCTCCCCTCCCAAGGGCTGGCACCACCCCAAGGGGAGGGCCACCTTGACCTCCGAGCCCTGCAGGGGTTGGGGAGGGAGCAGGGAAAGCCCAGCTGGCCCCATGCTGCTAGGCTCAGTTTTGAGGGGGGAAGGAGGCTCTGCTCAGAGTAGGGACATTCAGAGTGCATCTGCCTCAGAGGCTCCAGGCCAGGGCTTGAGCAGGTGTGGCTACAGAGCTAAAAGGAGAAGTGCAGTTTCCCCCCTCCTGTGGCACATTTTGTACCACCCCCAAAAGAAGGCTTTCTCAAACTGTATGCCCTCCTGCAGTGAGGGCAGCTGCCTACACCTAACCCTGTGGTGCACTCCTCCTGGGGGAGATAGAGGTGGAGACTCTGGCAGAGTCTAAATGGTATGGCTGTGGAGTAGGGACCACATTCTCCCCATTGAGTGCCAGACCAAACTAGGGCATCCACTAATCCTGTCTGCCTGACCTGGTAACCCCAACCTACCAAGCCTGAGCCCTGTGGAAGGGTCAGTGGGGCATGGCCAGCTTGTTCTCACTCTATAGCCTTCCTGCACAAGACACTGGAGGAAATCCAGGCAACCTGGAGGGGGATGCCAACCTCAGGGAGTCTAGGTCTTTTATTCATCTGACTCCAGCTCAGAGCTCCAGGAAGCTGACCCATCTACACAGATTGGCCCCTCCCATGCGCACCCAGGTTCAACAGATGGAGACATTAACAGTGAACACTGTGGGAGCTTCAGACAGGTAGCCCCACACTGGTTACAAAAAATGCCTGACAGTGATCTATACCCAAACCCCACCCAAGTGGACCCAAACCAATAAAACCAGTGGTGGGCTTTAGACCACATCAGAACTTGATCTAACCAGCCACACAAGCAACACACCTAAAGGAAGAATCTGGTAGGCACTTGGGAACAACTGGGAACAACTCCACAATATTGCATACCTGGTGATCAAGGTTTACCCTCATAGCCACCCAGCCAGAAGGGTTAACTCCACCCAAGAAAGGGCCAACAGCATTCATCAAGAGGCAACTAAAACAGGGGGTGCACATAACCCATAAGAAACATCCCTGGAGCAAGGAGCACAGGTGATCTGGAAGATTGTGCTACTGAGTCCAACCAGACACCTTCAGGCTGCACTTGCAGGGCAGCTTGCACTCTGTGGTCAGGTTGAACCTCAGCCAGCCAGCCTGAGCATCAGTTTCACCCACAAAACAGGCCAATAGCAGTCAAGATCCACATAACCTACACAAGGGACATTCCTAGAGCATCTGGCTCAGGGGATTGCATCACTGGTTCCCTCAGTACACTTACTATATAAGGCCTCACCATGAATACTGGGAGTCATAACAGTTCTATCTAATACATAGAAACAAATACAAAGAGACAGCTAAAATGGGAAGACAAAGAAACAACCCTCAAATGAAAGAAAGGAAGAATCTCCAGAAAAACAACAACAAAATAAAATGGAAGCAAGCAATTTATCAGATACAAAGTTCAAAGTAACTGTTATAAGGATGCTCAAACAACTTAGTGAGAACTACAAGGAACTTAATGAGAACTACAGGAACTTGGGCGGGGCAGGGGGGGGGAACTACAGTCTATTTTAAGTCTGACAAAATAGACTTAAAAACAAAGGCCATAAAAGAGATAAAGAAGGTCACTACATAATACTAAAGGGACTGATCCAACAAGAGGATATAATCCTTATCCTATATAATAAATAGCTGATATGCTAATTAGACCAGAAGACATATGAAAAAAAGATATAGAAACCATGGATAAGAACCAGTCAGAAAGAAGAATACCCTATCTGACATCAAGACTACATTGGAAGGAATTAGAAGTAGGCTGGATGAAGCAGAGGATCGAATTGGCAATTTGGAACACAAGGTAGGAAAAAAACACCCAATCAGAGTAACACATAGAAAAAAGAATTATGAAGAATGAGAATAGCTTAAGGGAACTCCAGGACAACATGAAACATAACATCTGTATCATAGGGGTACCGGAAGGAGAAGAAAGCTAGCAAGGGAGGGGGAATCTGTTTGAAGTAATAATGACATGCCGAAACCGGTTTGGCTCAATGGATGGAGCGTCGGCCTGCGGACTGAAAGGTCCCAGGTTCGATTCCGGTCAAGGGCATGTACCTGGGTTGCGGGCACATCCCCAATAGGAGATGTGCAGGAGGCAGCTGATCGATGTTTCTCTCTCATCGATGTTTCTGACTCTCTATCTCTCTCCCTTCCTCTCTGTAAAAAATCAATAAAATATATTTTAAAAAAAAAATAATGACAGAAAACTTCCCTAAACAGGTGAAAGAAAAAGTCACACAAGTTTAAGAAGCACAGGGAGCCCCAATCAAGATGAATCCAAAGAGATAAATGCCAAGGCACATCATAATTAAAATGACCAAGGTTAAAGATAAAGAAAGCCTCTTAAAGGCATTAAAAGAGAGAGACGGTTAAGGGAGCTCCCATAAAGCTGTCAGAAGATATCTCAACAGAAACACTTCAGGCCAGAAGGGAATGGCATGAAGTATTCAAAGTAATGAAAAGCAAGAACTGGCAACCAAGACTGCTCTACCCAGCAAGGTTATCATTTAAAATTGGAGGTGAAATAAAGATCTTCCCAGACAAAGGAAGATTAAAGAAGTTCAGTACCATCAAACCAGCATTGCAAGAAATGCTTAAGGGACTGCTTTAAGCAGAAGAAGAAATAGAGAGAGAAAGGAACATAGGCATAAAGAAAATAATGGTAACAAATAAGTACCTATCAATAATAACCTTAAAAGTAACTGGATTTAATGCTTCAATCAAAAGATATAGGGTAGCTGAATGGATAAGAAAACATGACCCACATATATTCTGTCTATAAGAGACCACCTCAGAACAAAAGATTCACACGGACTGAAAGTGAAGGGATTGGGGAAAATATTCCATCCAAATGGAAACAAAAAAGAAAAAAAAAGCTGCGGGAGCAATACTTATTTCTGACAAAATAGACTTAAAAACAAAGGCCATAAAAGAGATAAAGAAGGTCACTACATAATACTAAAGGGACTGATCCAACCAGAGGATATAATCCTTACCCTATATAATAAAGAGCTGATATGCTAATTAGACCAGAAGGCAGAATGACCTTCTGGAAAGACCTGCTGGAACGACCAGTGGGCAGGGGGTGGGGATAGCGAGCCTGCGTCGCCAGGCCAGGCATGGTGGTCCTGGCACCCCCCATCCACACAGGCAGCTGCGCTGGCTTGGTCCTGACACTCCCCCTCCACAGAGGCGGTGGGAGAGGCTGCAGCACGGGGCCGGTCCCAGTCCCAGCACCACGCCTTCCGCAGAGGCGGCTGCAGACGAGTGGGCCTAAGCTGCAGTCAGACATCCCCCAAGGGCTCCCAGGCTGCCAGAGGGATGTCTGACTGGCAGCTTAGGCCCGATCCTCCAGGGAGCGGGCCGAAGCTGGCAGGTGGACATCCCCTGAGGGGTACCGGACTGTGAGAGGGTGCAGGCCAGGCTGAGGTACTCCCCGAGTGCATGAATTTTCATGCACCAGGCCTCTAGTAAACATATAAGCACCTAATTTAGGAGCATCTAAATATATAAACGAAACTCCTGCTGGACTTCCTTTTTTTTTTTTTAAATCCTCACCCAAGGATATTTTTCTATTGATTTTTAGGGAGAGTGGAAGGGAGAGGGAGAGACAGAGAGAAACACCAATGTGAGAGAGACACATTGATTGGTTGCCTCCCACATGCCCTTGACCAAGGCCAGGAGCTTGCACCCAAGGTATGTACCCTTGAACGGAATCGAACTCAGGACCTTTCAGTCCACAGGCCGATGCTCTATCCACTGAGCCAAACCAGCTAGAGCTCGTGGTGGACTTTAAGGGAGAGATTGGCAGCAATACTGTCATTGTAGGGAACTTTAACACCCATATCATCACTAGATAGGTCTTCCATACAAAAAGTCAACAAGGAAACAGTGACCTTAGATGACACACTACATATGATGGATTTAACAGACATTTACAGAACATTTCATCCCAACACAGCAGATATACAATCTTTTCAAATGCACATGGAACGTTCTAAAAGATAGACCACACGTTAGGACACAAAATAAGTCTTAACAAATTGAAGAATATTGAACTCATATCAAGGATCTTCTCGATCACAATGGCATGAAAGTAGAAATCAACCACAATAAAAAAACTTAAAAAATGTTCAAACACCTGGATGCTAAATAGCATGATATTAAACAAAGAATGACTTATCAATGAGCTCAAGGAAGAAATAAAAAATTACCTGGACACAAATGAAAATAGACACACAATGACCCAAAAGCTATGGGACACAGTGAAAGCAGTCCTGAGAGGAAAGTACATAGTCTTACAGGCCTATTTCAAAAAGCAAGAAAAATCTGAAATAAACACTCTATCACTACATCTAAAAGAATTAGAAAAAAACAATAAAAGCCTGGAGTAAGTAGAAGGAAGGAAATAATAAAGATCAGAGCAGAAATCAATGACATAAAAACAGAAACAAAACAAAACAAAAGATTAATGAAACCAAGAGCTGGTTCTTTGAAAAGTTAAACAAGATTGGTGAGCCTTTGTGCTGGCCGGTGGTGCTAAGTGGTGAGAGCATTGGCTCATGCACTGTAGGGTTGCGGGTTCTATTCCCAGTCATGGGTACCTACCTGGGTTGCAGGTTCAATCCCCTGCCCTGAAAATAATATCCCTAAGGTTTATCCCCTTTGAAGCAAGTGTTAGAATTTCCTTCCTTAAAAAAATATGTTTTTACTGATTTTTAAAGAGCGAGGAAGGGAGAGGGAGAGATATAGAAACATTGATGAGGGATAAACATTGATCGGCTGCCTCCTGCACACCCCCTATTGGGAATCTAACCTGCAACCCGGGCATGTGCCCTGACCCGGAATTGCATTGGTGACCTCTTGGTGCATGGGACGGCGTTCAATCCACTGAGCCACACCGGCCAGGCAGAATTTCCCTCCTTTTTATAATTGAACAATATTCTATCGTATGGATGGACAACACTGCATTTATCCATTCATGTGTTGATGGACACTTGGGTGGTTTTCACCTTTTGGCTACTATGAATAGTGCTGCTATGAACATGGGTGTGCAAATATATGTTCAAGTCCCTGATTTCAATCCTTATGGGAATATACTCCTGGAGAATTTAAGCCCAGACGTGAACAGATCTATCCAGCTTTCAGAGAAGTCTTTGTCATCAGATTGTAGTTGCTACTGGCCACTGGAGGGCAGTGCTTTCCCAGGACTTCTCTGGCGAAGCTAAGACCATCGGTCAAAAACAGAAAACCAGGGATGGGACGGCCCCACCGCCCAGGGGCCAGGCTACGCCTGAGTTAGTGAGGGGCTTGGATGTGGGACACAGGAAGCCATTAAGGTTGCCTTGCCTCTTCCCACTGTTAATAGAGGTGTGGCTGAGTGAAATATATCTGTGTTGCAGAAAAAAATAAAACAAACTCCAGACGGACTAAAGATAAAATGCAAACAAAACAAAACTAATAAAAATAGTAGAAGGAATTTACAAGGCTATTTAAAAAAATATTTTTATTGATTTTAGAGAGGAAGGGAGAGGGAGAGAGATAGAAACATCAGTGATGAGAGAAAATCATTGATTGGCTGCCTCCTGCACACCCCACACTGGGAATCGAGCTCACAACCCAGGCATGTGCCCTGACAGGGAATTGAACCATGACCTCCTAGGTTTACAGGTCAATGCTAAACCACTGAGCTATGCTGGATGGGCTACAAGTCGATTTTTTACAACTAAGGGTTGCAAATATTTTTTAAAAGAAAACAGAAAAAAAAAATGAAGACAGGAAACCTGGAAACCATGAATGAAGAGACAGAAATAACTGATTAATAAAAATTTTAGGAAAAAAAAATAAAAAAAAATAAAAATAAAAATTTTAGGGAAATAATATTATAAACAAAACCAATAAGTAAAGATCAATTTTGTTTTGTCTGAGAAGGGTTAATACATTCATATGTAGGGTGTCCCCCAAAAATGTATACACACTTTAACTGCTGATAACTCACTTAATTTTCACTTCTTTTCAGGTTTAACTGATATGAAATAATGGGTGAAGCCAGACTAAAATTTGAACAAAGACAGTTTATCCTAAAGTGCCACTAGACTTTTTTTTATGGTGATCCATAAAATATTACAGTACAAAACGGGCAATAGTCGATGAATTGATGGCCTATAAATACCGAACAAAATTATTCCTGATGTTTACAATTCCATTGCTTTGCGTTATCAGCAGTGACTAGACCAGAACGGCCATCAGTTTGAAAACAGGCATTGACAAAAAAGTATTCATTTCTGTAGATGCTTTTAAATTTTGAAAATGGACTGTACATTCATACACACTGACTTTATAGTCATTTAAAGTGTGTATACATTTTTGGGACACCCTGTATAAAGAATTTCCACACATTGAGAAGAAAAATACAAACATAAATAGAAAATTGAGAAAGGATATAAACATCTCAGAACCAAGAACAAAGAACATGAAAATACAGCCTCGGAGCCCAGAGAGTGTGAATTTCAGGAATAACGAGCTGTCATTTCCCACCCAGGACCGTGGCGACAGCAACAACAGAAGACTGACAGCTTGTATTTGATTATCACCTTATTGTAGTTGAAATTGTGGTAAAAATCAGAAAATGTGTGATGTTCTAATTTGTCCATGATTTCAAATATTTTCTAAAATTGAAGGAAAGTTTTCAAGCAGTTGTTGTAAAACATGTAAAACAAACAAAAAAAGGTGCTGAGAAACCTAAAAGGGCCACTTCTGGAGCGTAGCGGCCTGTGGTGAACAGTGCCAGCCCCTGTCTGCTTTGTCTGGCCCACGACCCCAGCACTGCCCTTGCTAATTAGTGTGGGCACCTTTGCTCCTGCTCAGCTGGGTCCTCGCCATCTCGTTCCACCTGCAAGTACCTCCCTGAAGAGATGCACCAGGACCTTCTGGTGATGGGCACATCTGAGATCACCCACCACCCTGGGGTGCTGTGGCCTGCTCTCCCACGGAGGGTCACAGACTCTGCTGCCCGTATACAGTATCCAAGGAAGATGCAACCAAGGAGAAATTTGCCTTTACCACGAAGATTATGACACGTTCGAAAGTGTGTTTTGAGAGCAAGGGAACAGGGTGGATACCTGAGCACTTTGTGATTCCAGATGTGAAGCATAGAGAGCAGCTGGAAACATTATGAAGTGATTGCAAAAGCTGAGGGTCTCAAACCTTTAGAAGTGGAGCTAGGATGCCTAGAAGACCTTTGGAATCTATCATTAGTGATTTTTCCTCCACAAAGAAGCGAGAAGAGGAGAGGTGTGATATCAAAGAGTTACAAACACTCGGGCCTGCACTCCAGCAGCTTTTCAATGCTCTCTCTCTGGACTAGCCACTAGGCTTCTACCGGCATTGCTTCTTCAAGGCCAAAAATTCAAGTGAGTAATAAGACCCACTCTCTTCCCACCTGGTATCTCAGTCACCAGAGCATCACTGGGATGTGCCCGGCCTCTGGCATCCTACCCACAGTACCATTCAGGCATGGTGAGACTTTCTTGCCAGAACTGACCCGGCTTGGTGTGGAAGGACATGGGTTACTACCTACACCCAATAAATTGATGAGGCACTTCTTTTTAAAACTTTTTTATTTTTTAAATCCTCACCTGAGTATATTTTGTATATTTTTTCCATTGATTTTTTAAAAATTAAATTTATTGGGGTGACATTGGTTGACATGATTCCATTGATTTTTAGAGAGAGTGGAAGAGAGGGAGGAGAAGGAGAGAGAGAAGCATGGACACGAGAGAGACACATGGATTGGTTGCCTCCTGCATGCACCCTGATGGGGGTTGGGGATGGAACCTGCAACTACGGTACATGTCCTTGACCGAGAATTGAGCCTTCAACCCTTCGGTCCACGGGCCAATGCTCTAACCACTGAGAAAAACCGGCTAGGGTAAGGAACTTCTTTTTAACTTGATAGGATCTGGACTGGTTTGGTAACAACAGGACTATTATTAGAGTTACCTATGCCAAAAAAATAGGGATTATCTAGATACCGGTTGCCTCGTGCCATCTGTTTGAACCATGTTTTCTTGCCTTCTCCCACTTGCCCACCAGCCTGGGCTTCCACCTGGTTCCTTTACCAAGAGTTGTAGGACCATGTGAAACTTGTTTCATTCCTATTGTCTTCTTTGGATTTCCACATAGAAAATACCCTTCACTTTATCTTAACCCTTAACTGAAATGTTTAGGTATCTTCTACTGATATCCTTTTATAATGTTTCTAGAGGCCCAGTGCATGAATTTGTGCACCAGTGGCGTCCCTCAGCCTGGCCTGTGGGATCAGGCCAAAACTGGCTCTCTGACATCCCCCGAGGGGTCCCAGATTGCAAGAGGGTGCAGGCCAGACTGAGGGATCCCACCAGTGCATGACTGGGGGGAGGGACGTGGGAAGTTGGCCAGCCAGGGAGGGACCATGGGAGGGCTCCAGAGCTTGTCTGGCCCATCTCGCTCAGTTCCAATTGACCAGACCCCAGCAGCAAGCTAACGTACCAGTCGGAGCATCTGCCCCCTGGTGGTCAGTGCATGTCATAGTGAGTGGTTGAGCGGCCTTAGCATATCATTAGCATATTATGCTTTGATTGGTTGAATGGCTGACCAGACGACCAGACACTTAGCATATTAGGCTTTTATTATATAGGACTAGAGAACCGATGCATGAAATTTGTGCATGGGCAGGGTCCCTAGGCCTGGCCAGTGATCAGGGCTGATCAGGGCCTTCCTTCCTCTAGCTTCCTCAACCTTGGCTGCACATTAGAATCACATTAGACCCAGCCAGGGCCTTCCTTCGTTCCCTGTCACCCCCTTGTGGTCAGCACACATCATAGTGAGTGGTCGACAATTTGCATATTAGCCTTTTGTTATGTAGGATGTCTCTTAAAAGGGTGATGAATGTGACATCCCATAAAAATGAGCTTTAAACTATAGTTAACTCTTAGAGAAAATTTCATTTTAAAGAATTAAAATATTTGTGCTTAACTGCTTGAAAAAACAAAACAAAAATCAACAAACCTAAAAAGGTGATTCACCTCTGGTGGCAGAGATGCATATCTATCTATATAAAAGGCTAATATGCTAAGTGTCCGAAAGTCCGGGTAATGACGTCAAGTAGCAACGCCCAGCTTCCTCTTCCTATTGATGACTAGCCTCCTTGCAGTTTCTTCAGCCCAGGAACACGATTTGCTATGTACCCAGGTGGAAACACTTTACTGTAACCAATGTCTGTGAAGCGTTTTCCCGTGCCTCATCTCATTTGATCCTCACAGAAGTCCTGGTGTAGGTAGATAGGAGACTCAGTAGAATCCTATTTTCTTTTCATTAGCCAGAAAACAGATTTAGAAAGCTTAGAAACTTGACCTGACTGAAAAGAAGTAAGAAATGGTGGACCTTGAAAATGACTTCAGGTTTTCTCACTGCGCAGAATATAGTCAAACACTGCTGCCGTTAAATATTTTACCCTTTGTTCTCCCTGTGTGATCTATAATAATAATCTGCTTCGTGTTGATATTTACTGCTGTGTTGCTGACAATTACCTGAAAGAGAAGTTGGGGTGCTTCACTGGGCTGGAAAAAGTTTAGCTAAATCAGAAAGCAGGTTTAATTAAGCAAGTTTATTCTATATCTATAAAAGGCTGTTGACTCACGCATGTGCGATACATATAAAGCTCTTGCTGGCGTGTGTGTTTCAGTCTGTCATTGTCGATCATGAATTTGGTTGACACTTGTATTATAGAGAAAGGGCGAATAGTGATATTAAAATATTTCTTCTAATTAATTTTCTTTCAATGTGCACGAATTCGTGCACCTGGCCACTAGTTGTCCTATAATTTGAAACTCTTGCTCTAAGGCAGTGGTTCTCAACCTTGGCTGCACATTAGAATCACCTGGGAATCTTTTGAAAATCCTGATTTCTGGGCCTCATCCTCCGGAAATTCTGTTTCTTTGTTACTAGTGTTGTGGCCCCCCCCCATAACAATGAAATAGAATTTCCAGAGGATAAGGCCCAGAAATCAGGATTTTAAAAAGATTCTTAGGTGATTCTAATGTGCAGCCAAGGTTGAGAACCACTGTTAAAGAGTCTAGCCAGTGGTCGGCAAACTCATTAGTCAACAGAGCCAAATATCAACAGTACAACGATTAAAATTTCTTTTGAGAGCCAAATTTTTTAAGCTTAAACTATGTAGGTAGGTACATTGTTATTAACTTAATTAGGGTACTCCTAAGGCTTAGGAAGAGCCACACTCAAGGGGCCAAAGAGCCACATGTGGCTCGCGAGCTGCAGTTTGCCGACCACGGGTCTAGACCATAAACAGTCACAGTTGAGGCCACCTGTCAGCAGCCTCTGCTCTGTGTCATCTTATTTCAGGGTAAAGCTCACTCCCCTGGGTTTGTGTATAATTTCCCATCCCATTTCATGTGAGATCAGAGGAGGAAGGTACCCAGTAGTGTTACATTTTCTCAGTATAGGCTTCCCCCTTCTCTCGATGTTTAAACAATGAGATGTGATTTGTATATAGTACAATTCAATCCTTTCGCATACAATTCTATGAGCTCTGACTAATCCATACCGTCATGTATTCACCACCACCATCAAGATATACTAGGTATAACAATTCCATTGCCTACCCCAAATTCCCTCGTGCCTTTTTGTAGGCATCCCCTACTCCTGAAATCCCTGGCTTTTTCTCTGTCCCTATACCTTTGTCTTTTCCAGAATAACATATAAGTGGAAGTGTAGTCCCCCTTGAGTCTGACTTCTTCCACCAGCATGAGGCATCTGAGAGTTGTCCATGCTGCTGTGTGCATCTGTGAGTCCTTTTCCCCGCTGAGTACTGTTCCATTGCACAGTATATACCTCTGTTTGTTTATCCACTCACCCATCGAACGTCATTCAGCTTATATCTAGTTGTTGGCAATGATGAATAACGCCACTATAAACATTTGTGAGGAGTTTTCTGTGTGAATATTGTTTTAATTTCTTTTGGGAAAATACCTAGGAATGGCATTGCCGGGTGTGGGAACCATGCCAGGGTCCCCAGATAGTCAAGGCTAATTAGTGTGGAGGCCTTGTTGATAGTGTTCCGGAATGTCCAGGGCCACTCTGAGCACAGCTGCAAGGCCACAGCGATCTCACGGTACGCGGTGCCTTCTCCAGCCCAATGATTGTGCGCTGTTGGCTAGAGGCCTCTTTTGTCCAAGGAGTAGAATACATGGTGCTGACCAGCTAGTAGGCTAGAGAGGAGGGAAAAGGCCAGAGAGCTGAGATGGAGCTGAGAGCTGGTGCTGCTACGATGTAAGGCTACGAGCTCACAGAGAACTCAGATATAGCTGCCACGTTAACCAGCCCGTGTGCTGAGAGTGACGCTCAGAGAGAGGTTCTATGTGAGGCTACAGACCAGCCAGTGTGCTGGGCCAGGAGACAGGAAGCTGCTGAGCCTGAGAGGCTGGCGAGGCGACGGAGGCTGTAGCGCTACGGGAGAGCTCCGGTGCCATTGCTGTGTAAAGCTCAGGGTCTGGAGGCAGCGTGCGCTGCTCAGATAACGGCTGTGGGTACAGAGACTCCTCCTACTGTGTGGGAAGGATATACATTTACCAGCGGTGTGCGGCTGCCTGTGTGGACTTAGTTGTAAAGACTGTTTTGTCTGATTACTTATAACCACTGGTTTCTGCACTAAAGACTCCTTCTTACACACCTACACTTCTCATGGCTTCTCCGTCTAAGACCCGGCATCCTAGGAGGTCCAGCCCCTGGCAGAGGGCTTTGGACCCGACACCTATAACTAGTGAGCAGAGGATAAAGGAGGAACTTGGACTAAGTTCCCAACAGTTAGTGTAGCGAGTAGGATTCAAGAAGGAACCCACTCTGGTGTAGTCGGGAAGAATTTAGAATATATGGACTCAGAGCAACTCAGAGCAGTGGGCTTGAGCAGCGCTCTAGCTCTCCGACACTGGGTCCCTGGTAAACTGTCTTCCAAATGGTTTGAAAAATGCACCATTTTACATTCACACTAGCCACACTTTTGTCAGCACTTAGCGTTGTCACCTTCTAACTTTAGCCATTGGTATGTAGTGGTCTCTCCTTGTGTTAGGGTCCCTTTATAACGTCAGAAAACTTGGATGCTTGCCTCTAAGTCTTAATATTCCTAAATGGAGAATAGAGGTTACAGAGTCTGTAGGAGCTAAGCGTGCAGGGGTCAGGGCTTACCTCATCCTGCCAATCACTGGCTGTGAGGCCTGTGTGGGCATAATCCTATCTGTCTGTGCTGCAGCTCCTATTTGGTAATATTCCCATGTCATAGGTTTAGATGAGACAATGCGGGCGAAGGGCCCGGAACAGGATTTGGCACCCACAGGCCGCAGCCAGGCCTTCGGGCAGCTTCTTCTACAGCAGCTGTCCAGCTTCAGGGCTTCGGCACTTGCAGTTCCCTTCGTGGGAATAGTATTCTGGTCTCCTTTCAACTGCATAACTGTGTGTGTGTGTGTGTGTGTGTGTGTGTGTGTGTGTGTGTGTGTGTAGGCAAAACCCTTAGTTCATTAATGCCTTTAATCCATTTGCATTTCAAAAACAAAAATGACACCTGCCCACATTACAAGACATAGACTTACAAATGTGCAGGAGACATTGCGTACTTATTCTGTCAAGAGAGCGTG
Source organism: Myotis lucifugus (assembly GCF_000147115.1). Taxonomy (NCBI): domain Eukaryota; kingdom Metazoa; phylum Chordata; class Mammalia; order Chiroptera; family Vespertilionidae; genus Myotis; species Myotis lucifugus. Next base: position 192,811 of record NW_005871663.1, read on the forward strand.
CCCAGCCCACCTAAGGATCCAGTGTTGCCAGAGAAAATATATTTGTATTTGCTAATTGTGGCAATTAGCTAACAGGGGCCCTGCTCAGGGACCCTTTGTGGTGATCCCTGAGACCCTGGGCTGGTCTCCCAAGTTCAGGTGAAGCATGAGGTGGGGAGCCTGGACTCCTCCTCCGGCCCATTCCTTGCTCAGGAACTACCCCTCCCCTGCGGTGGAACTCCCAGAGACGCCGCGGGGGAGTTCAGGGGCTTCAGCAAGGAAACCACATCTTTACAGAACCCAGTGTCCCCATAAAGACGCCCACAGAAGCACAGTATTGTTTTCTCATACTTCCAATTGTAAGATGCGCCCCAAAGTGGCTCTGGTTATAGATCTGGTTATGGATCATAAAAGTGGGGTCTTCACTCTGGACGTTTTCTATGGGGCTTATTTCAACTCATTTAATCTTCACAGCCCTCCTGGGGGGCAGGTCCCATTGGTCCTGTTTTGTAGATGAGGAAGCTGAGGTTATGTGAGACAAGACTTTGGGACACACTGCCCCCCAGGGGATGTGGTGTACAAAAACCCTTAGAACAAAAAATTCCTTTTGTATTTACAACCAAAAGAATAAAATTCCTGGGAATAAACTTAACAAAGGATGTGAAAGAGCTATACAGTGGGGCCTTGACTTACAAGTGTCCTGACTAACTAGTTTTTCGAGATACGAGCCGTCTCTTGGCCGATTTTTTGCTTTGAGTTGCGAGCTAAAATTCGGGTTACGAGCCAGCTTCAGATACCCCACTGCTAGTTGGCGCAGGGAACGTCACAGTGAAGGCCACAACATCAGCCCAGCGTCACGTGTCTCACTCGTTCACTTTTGATTTGACATACGAGTAATTTGAGTTATGAGCTCTGTCACGGAACGAATTAAACTCGTAAGTCAAAGCCCCACTGTATACTGAAAACTACAGAACATTATTTTAAAAGATTGAAAAAGATACAGCAAAATGGAAAAATATTCCGTGTTCATTGATTGGAAGACTCAACATAGTTAAACTGGCCATATTATCCAAAGCAATATACAGATTTAATGCAATCTCCATCAAAATCCCAATGTCATTTTTAAAATAAATAGAACAAAAAAAATCAGATTTGTATGGACCCACAAAGGACCCTTAATAGCCAAAGCAATTCTGAGAAAAAAGAACGAAGCTGGAAATATCACGCTGACTTCAAATTATGCTACAGAGCTACAATAATCAAAACAGCATGGTATTGCCAGAAAAAAACAGACACACAGATCAGTGAAACAAAACTGAGAGCCCAGAAATAAAACCACATGTATATGGGCAGGTCATTTTTGTCAAGGAAGCCAGAAACACATAGTGGAGAAAAGAAACCTTCTTCATTAAATGGACTGGGAAATTGGAAAGCCACATGCATCTTGGTCACAAAAAACATTTTATGAACTTGACCCCAAAGGCAAGGGAAGTAAAGGCAAAAATAAATGAATGGGACTCTGTCAAACTAAAAATCTGCACAGCAAAAGAAACTGACAACAAAACAAAGAGGTGGCTGACCGAATGGGAGATAGTAATTGCAAACAATAGCTCCAACCAGAGTTTAATATCCAATATATATAAAGAACTCATAAAACTCAACACCAAACAAACAAACAAACAACCCAATTTAAAAAAGGGCAGAGGTCCTGAACAGACACCTCGCCCAAGAAGACATACAAACGGCCAACACATATATAAAAAGATGTTCAACTTCACTAGCAATTAGGAAATACAAATAAAAACTACAATGAGCTACCACCTCACACTTGTCAGAATGGCCACTATCAACATACAAGTAACAACTGTTGGGGAGGCTGTGGAGAAGAGGGAGCCCTCATTCACTGCTGGTGGGAGCGTAGATGATACAGTCACTATGGAAAAAGTCTGGCGATTCCTCAAAAAATTAAAACTAGAGTCACCATACGACCCAGCAATCCCTCTCCTGGGTATATACTTAAAACCCCCTCAAAAACATGTATTCTCAAAGATATATGCACCCTTATGTTCATTGCAGCATTACTCACGGTGGGCAAGACACGGAGACAAACAAAGTGTCCTTCGGCAGAGGACTGGATAAAGAAGATGTCTGTACACAGTGGAACACTACTCAGCCATAAGAAAGGATGAAATGGTGCCATTGGCAACAACATGGATGGACCCTGAGAACATTATGCTAAGTGAAATAAGCCAGTCAGAAAAAGCTAAGAACCATATGATTTCACTCATATGTGGGATTTGACTTTGGGTGGTGGGCACACAGTGCAATATACAGATTTTGTATCAGAAATATATACTTAAAACCTATATGATCCTATTAACCAATGTCACCCCAATAAATTTAATTAAAAAAAAGAACGTAGTGGGTGCCAGGGGCTGCAGGAGAGGGTGGAGGGTTAGTGTTTAATGGGGATAGGGTTTCGGTTTTGCAAAATGAAAAACATTCTGGTGGTGGGGGATGGTTGGGCAGGGTTGTGAGTATACTTAATGTCACGGAACTGTGCACTTACACAGGGCCGAGCTGTGCCCTGGCCAGTGTGGGCAGCTGGCTGAGCGCTGTCCCACGCACCAAATGGTTCAAGTCTTCAAGTCTCAGTCAGAGCACATGCCTGGGATTTGGGCTCCATCCCCAGTGGAGGGTGTGCAGGAGGCAGCTGATTGATGTTTCCCTCTTCCTTCTTCTCTCTTTAAAATCAATAAAAAATATTTTAAAAAATGGTTCAGATGGTCAATTTTATGTTATATGTATCTTACCACAATTTAAGAATGCCAAAAGTTACCGGATTGAAAAAAGTAATTTATATTGCAAAAAAAACCCCAACATAAAAATGTCGGATGTGGAAGTCCCCTACAGTGATCCCAACAGCTATGAACCTGTATATATCCTCCCAGAATGCAATAAACACAAATACATACCAGTATATGTATTTTCTTATGTTCTCTATCGATACTCAAATAAATCAACAATATCATCCATATGACCCAGTAATCCACTTCTAGGAATATATCCCAAGAAACCAGAAACACCAATCAGAAAGGATATATGCACCCCTATGTTCATAGCAGCACAATTTACAATAGCTAAGATTTGGAAACAGCCTAAATGCTCATCAGCAGATGAGTGGATTAGAAAACTGTGGTACATCTACACAATGGAATACTATGCTGCTGTAAAAAAGAAGGAACTCTTACCATTTGCAACAGCATGGAGAGCATTATACTAAGTGAAATAAGCCAGTTGCTGAAAGATAAATATCACATGATCTCACTCATTTGTGGAATATAATGAACAACATAAACTGATGAACAAAAATAGATCCAGAAATAGAGAAGCATCGAACAGACTGTCCAACTCAGAGGGAAAGCAGGGGATGGGGGGTGGGGGCCTAAGAGATCAACCAAAGGTCTTGTATGCATGCATATGAGCATAACCAGTGGACACAGACAGTAGGTGAGTGAGGGCATGTGCTGGGGGGCGGAGGGGGGGGCGGAGGGGAGTGGCCAGGGAGAGGTCAATGGGGGAAAAAGGAGACTTATGTAATACTTTAAACAATAAAGAATTTAAATGAAAAATAAAATAAAATGCTGAAAAAAAAATACCATCACCCATAAATCTTGCCAAACTGGGATTTTACTATGCATACTTTTCTGCAACTTCTTTTCAACCTAGTAATAGATCATGCTTATCTTTCCATGTTATTACTGGAAAACATGACTTAGCATGCTACTTTTAAGGATGGTGTAATATTCCATAGCAGGATTTGGCAAATTTTTTCTTAAAGGGCCAGAGAGTAAATATTTAGGCTTTACAGATCAAATGGTACCTGTCACAACTACTCAGGTTTGCTGTTGTATTGAAAAAGCAGCCACAATGATATGTAAATGAATGGGCATTGCTGTGTGCTAATAAAATTTTATTTACAAAAATTGGTCCTTGTTCTGTGGCATCCCTGCATCATCATCCATCAACTGTGAACACCCACTTTACAGATGTAGAAACAGGTCTAGAAAGAGATGATCACATAAGTGAGCATGAAATAATTAAAACATTGGGGTTTATTTGTTAGAGCAGCTAGCATCCTAACATAGTGGTTCTCAGCAGTGGTCATTTTGCCTCCCAGCGGACATTGGGCTAAGTCTGAGACATTGTTGACTGGGAAGAGGGTGCTACTAGCATCTGAAAACAAAGGCCAGCGATGCTGCTAAATATCCTATAATGCACAGGCCCCCAATGTCAACCGAAATCCTGTCCTAACTTAATAAACTTCCCATTTCCAATCATTTTATCTATTTACTAGAGGCCCAGTGCATGAATTCGTGCACAGGTGGGGCCCAGCAGGACCGGCCCTGATCGGGGCAGATCAGGGCCTGGCCTGTCGGGAGGAGGAGACCGTGGGAGGTTGGCTGGCCAGCCCACCCCAATCGGGGGCCCAATCAGGGCCGGGGCCTTGGGCCAATCGGGGTGGTGGGGGCCAAATGGGGGCAGGGCCAGCTGGGGGGAGGGGCTGCGGGTGGTTGGCCGGATGGCCCCGCCCCCTATTGGGATAGTAGGGGACGATTGGGGGTGGAGGCAGCCAGGGGGAGGAGCCACGGGAGGTTGGCCGTCGGCCTCACCCACGATCCAGGTGGTTTGCTGGCTGCAGAGGGCATCATAGCGACCGGTCATTCTGGTCGTTACAGTGTTCCGGTTGCTGGCTTTTTATATATATAGATTTTTTTCTCCACCATTGAGCAAATTCACATTTCTTAGCCAAGGAGAGAGAAGTGGCTTTCATTACGTCAGGGCTGGGCATGGGAACTGCTCAGAATAGAGACAGCTTATCAGCTGCTGTTTGTTCTGGCCTTGCCTGATGGTGGGCAGAGTTTGGGTGACTTCCAAACCGACTGTGTGGTTGGCCTGGGTTTAGAACGTGCATCAAGGTGTCAGACAGACCTACCCCTTGGACTCTGAGGTCAGGCTACCTTGAAGAATGGCGAGGCTGAGGCTGAGTCCCAGGAGCTTTGTTGGCTGTTGATAACCTGGTGGTGATGGTGGGAGGTTATTATTTTATTACCAGGGCTGCTCATGATGGTCCATTTTTCAAGATCCAACCCCATGCACATCTTTGCTGTTCTGTCAGCATGCTGGCACAGTTCTGCCTCAGGGCCTTTGCACATGCTATCCTCTCTGCCTGGACCAGTCTTCTCCCAGATGTCCACATGATTTTGTTCTTGACTCGTTCAGGGACTTCTCTGACCACCTTATTTAAAATCTCATCATCGCCCCCAGTGATTCTATCCTCCTCCGTCTGATTTTCTCCAGCTGGACATCTGAATAACAAAGTTAAAGGAATATGCATGGGAAGGCAAGATGAATGGGGCAGCAGCTGTTTCTGTTACTTTAAAGTTGAAAGAGAATGGACTCCCACTTTCCAACATTTCAGTTTATGAACTGAACTGTGTCCCCCCAGATTCATATGCTGAAGCCCCAACTCCTAGAACCTCAGAATGTGAGTGTAGTTGGAGATTGGGCCTTTAGAGAGAGAGTTAAGTTAAAATGAGCCTGTCAGGGTTGGCCCTAATCTGACTGAGGTCCTCATAAGAGGAGATTAGGACACAGGGAGACAACAGGGATGCGGTGCACCCAGAGGAAGGACCATGGAGACCGGAGGAAGCCGACTCTGCCTGCACCTGGATCGTGGACGGCCAGCTGCCCAGGCAGCGCTACTTGCTTACAGCACCCCACGCTGACGAACAGGACGTAACCAGCAAACACAGTCGTAGATGTATTTACTGCACAGCTGGCCAGTGTTGCCCTGTCCACGTGTTCCCTCTCGCCACCCTCACTAGGGCCTGGCAAAGCCCCGTCCTACAGACAAGGAACTTGAGGTTTGGGGAGGTGGATCGGCCTCCCATACAGGCAGAACGTGGCAGAGCGGGGATCAGGGCTGGATCTGTTTGAGCCCCCAGCGGAGGGGGTGGGGGGCAAAGGGGGGATGGAGTGGTGAAGGTCAGAGGCACACCAAAGCTGGGCTGACTGAGGGATGACATCCTTCAGGTGGAGGGACAGGACCAGATGTGGGGGGAAGGACCAGCTCCAGATGGGGAACAAGGGGCCTGGGGGGAGGAGGGAAGCAGGGCAGACAGGTGCCGATGGGAGGACAGGTACGGGCTGGGAGGGCACGGGGTGCTCTCCATGACTTCTTTCCCTTTCAGGAGTGGGGGGAGGGTCACAGCGGGTGTATATGTGAAGGTGGACAGGGAGGGGGAGGGGGGTGCTTGTGGGAGCCGGAGAATTGAGAGGGCATGAACCCCCGCTGTAAGGGAGCCACCTGAGGTGACAGCTGAACCAGGAATTAGGGGAAAGACTGTTCCCCCAGGCCTGGAAGACCTCATAAGAAAAGCTG
>NW_005871663.1:199436-205100 GCF_000147115.1 Myotis lucifugus
GTGCCGATGGGCAAGGACTCGACAGGCCTCCAAAGAGCACACACGATAGTATTTGAGAAGAGGCCCAGCAGCACCAGTCACTAGGGAAATGCACGGCTGATCCACAGTGAAGCGCCAACTCACACCCATGAGCCTGGCTGTCACTGAAAACAAAGGAAAGGAGAGAACAGCGCTGGCCGGAATGCGGAGAAATTTGAACCCTTGTGCACTGGTGGTGTGAATGGGAACCGGTGCACAAGTTGTGGAAAACAGCTTGTCAGGGCCTCAAAAAATTAAGTTAAGGATGATCGTCTGACCTGGGAGATTGACTTCTGGGTATATTCTCAAAAGAATGGAAAACAGTTCCCTCTCCCACAACACCCCGCGCTCTTTCTTTCCAATTTGCCGGGCATGATGGCTCCCGCGAAGAAGGGAGGCGAGAAGAAGGGCCGCTCCGCCATCACCGAGGTGGTGACCGGGGAGCACACCATCTACCTCCACAAGCGCACCCAGCGCGTGGGGTTCAAGGCGCGCCCCTCGGGCCCTCAGGGAGACCCAGAAAGTCGCCCTAAAGGAGATGGGGACCGCGGACGTATACCAGGCTCAACGAAGCTTCTGGGCCGGAGGAGGAAGGGATGCCCCATGTCGGATCCGGGCACGTTTGTCCAGAACACGATATGAGGATGAAGACTCACCAAGCAAGCCGAATACAGTGGTCACCTATGTGCCTGTCACCACTTTCAAAAATCTACACTGTTAATGTGGACGAGAACTAATGCTGATGGTCGAATAAAGTTATATAGCTGCAAAAAAAAAAAAAAGAATTGAAAACAGTGTTCAGACAAACACTGTACCTGCCCTGGCCGGTTCGCTCAGTGGTTAGAGTGTTGGCCTGTGCACCAAAGAGTTTCGGGTTCGATTCCCGGTCAAGTGCACATTCCTGGGTTGCAGGTTCAATCTCTGGCCCCAGTTGGGGCACGTGTGGGAGGCAACCAAACAATGTGTTTCTCTCTCTCACATTGATGTTTTTCTCTCTCTCTCTCTCTCTCTAAAATCAATGGAAAAAATCCTTGGGTGAGGATTAACAAAAAACAAAAACAAACAAACAAAAACCCCACGGTACCTGCCTGCTTATAGCAGCATTATTTACAATAACCAAATTGTGGAAACAAGCGAAATGTCCGCTAACCAATGAGGGAATAAACAAAATGTGGTCCATCCTGACAATGAAATATCGTCGGACCACAAAAAGGAGTGAAGCACTGACACTCGCTACAACGTGAGTAAATAATTTTTTTCTTTTTTCTTACTTTAAAAAATATTTTTATTGAATTTATTGGGTTGACATTGGTTAATAAAATGATATAACCAATTCTATACACATCATCTGTATATTGTTTTGTGTTGTCACCACCCAAAGTCAAGTCTCCTTCCATCACCATTTATCCCCCCTCCACTCTCTTTTATCCCCTCCCACCCCCTTTCCCTCTGGTAATCACCACACTGTTGTGTGTGTCTGAGATTTTTAAATGTTTATTTCTTTTAAGAAAGGACTTACGATAAAAGAAGCAACAGAAGAGAGCCTGAGTGGGGATGCTTTGGTTCACTGAGAAGTCAGAGAAAAGGGGGCCTTGGGTCAGGTTCAGGGGGTGAGCCTGGGACGAGCCGCTGCTGCCCACTGCTCTCCTGGTTGCAAGTCTCGTGGGGCCCCTTAGAGTTTAGGAGATGCAGGCCTGACAGGGAAGAAGAGAGGGAAGGAAAGGCATCAGGTTTTTTTCTAAATCCCATCAGCTTTTCCACCCAGCCCGCCAAACCCTCTCCCTTCTAACAGCTGTCAGTCTGTTCTCTGTATCTAATCCTAACTCTAACTGAAAGACCAAACCCTGACCCTCTCTCTAACACTGATATTAATTTAAAAATACACACACACTATGTAGTATATGTATATATACTATACCTTGTATATATATGTAGTATATGTATATATACTATATATATATAAAACTACATATATATACCATATATATATAAAACTACATATATATACCATATATATATATATCTATATATATATCTATATATCTATATGTCTATCTATATATATATAACTTGATTCAATGTTCATCCAACCTTATGAGGTATGATTCAGATCATGCAGATTAAAAATTTTATTTTTAATTCAGAAATGATTGACATTTAACATTGTATTAGTTTCAGGTGTATGACACAATGATTCAATATCTATATCCTATCTAATAATAGAGAAACATGATAGTTAACCATACCTCCGCTACCCTTCCCATTGGCTAATCAGGGCGATATGCAAATTAACTGCCAACCAAGATGGCGGCCGGCAGCCAGGCAGCTTGAAGCGAACAGGAGGCTTGCTTGCTCCAGTGACTGTGGACTCCAACGTTCCCCGCCTGCCTTGCCGGCCTCTGAGCTTGCAGCTTAAGAAACATTGTTGCAATTATAGAAGCTAAAAAAAACCCAGAATCCTGCTTTCAGCCGTCAGAGCTGGAGCGAGCAGGACCGAAACAATGTTACAATTATAGAACCCAAACAAACCCAGATACCTGCTTTCAGCAGCCGAGGCCTCAAGCTGGAGCCGGCTCTCAACTCCAGTGACAGCCATAGAAGGTAAATAAATCCCAGAATAAAAAAAGAAAAAGAAAAAAGGAGAGGTTGGGAGCTTCAGTTGCCCGCCAGCCTGAAAATGGCCCTCAGCCCCTCACCCAGACTGGCCAGGCACCCCAGTGGGGACCCCCACCCTGAAGGGGGTGTGACCAGCTGCAAACAGCCATCATCCCCTCATCCAGGCTGGCCAGGCACCCAAGCGGGACCCCCATCCTGATCCGGGACACACTTTAAGGCAAACCAGCTGGCCCCCACCCGTGCACCAGGCCTCTATCCTATATAGTAAAAGGGTAATATGCCTCCCAGCACCGGGATCAGCGGAGCCGCAAGGCCTCCCGAACCCAGGATCAGCAGAGCCGCGAGGTCTCCTGGCATGACAGGGGGCAGCGCCCAAACCCCCTGATCGCCCTGCAGCTCTGTGTGTGACAGGGGGCGGGGCCTCAACCTCCCTATCCGCCCTGCTCTGTTCGTGACAGGGGAAGGTGCCCCAACCCCCTGATCGGCCCTGCTCTGTGCCTGATAGGGTGGAGCTCCCCAACCCCCTGATCGTCCCTGCTCTGTGCTTGATAGGGGGGAGCTCCCCAACCCCCTGATTGGCCCTGCTCTGTGCCTGATAGGGGGGAACTCCCCAACCCCCTGATTGACCCTGCTCTGTGTGTGACAGGGGAAGGTGCCCCAACCCCCGCATGGGCCCTGCTCTGTGTGTGACAGGGTAGAGCCGCAACCTCCCCATCGGCCCTGCCCTGAGTGTGACAGCAGCGGCGCCCCACCCCCTGATTGGCCCTGCTCTGTGTGTGATGGGGGGAGCTCCCCAACCCTCTGATGGGCCATGCTCTGTGCGTGACAGGGGGGAGCTCCCCAACCCCCTGATCGGCCCTGCTCTGTGCATGACAGGGTATGGAGCCCCAACCCCCCTAATGGGCCCTGCTCTGTGCGTGACAGGGGGCAGCGCCCCAACCCCCTGATCGACTCTGCTCTGTGCGTGACAGGGGGTGGCGCCGCAACCTCCCCATCGACCCTGCCTTGAGTGTGACAGGGGGCAGTGCCCCAACCCCCCAATTGGCCCTACCCTGAGCGTGACTGGGGGTGGCATCGCAACCTCCCGATATGCCCTGCTCTGTGCATGACAGGGGGTGGCGCCCCAACTCCCCAATTGGCCCTGCTCTGAGCCCGACCAGGGGCTGCACCTAGGGATTGGGCTGCCCTCTGCCACCGGGAGTGGGCCTAAGCCAGCAGGTCGTTATCTCCCGAGGGGTCCCAGACTGTGAGAGGGCACAAATGGGGCTGAGGGACACCCCCCCTCCCCGCCAGTGCACAAATTTTTGTGCACCGGGCCTCTAGTATATATATGTAAAGAGGTAATATGCAAATTTTCCAGGACGCTGTAACATCACGACCACTCAGGAGGAGGCTGCGTACACAGGTGGGTGGGAGGGGACTGTGTGCGTGGTGAGGCAAGCCACGGATGGCGCAGGCCCGGAGAGAAGAGGGCCTGCCTGCCACCGCGGCTGTGGGGAGGCCCAGAGAGAACAGGACCTGCCAGCGTGGTGTGCTGGCCGTCCGCCTCTGCGTGTGAGTTACAGAGGAAACACCTTTTCTGACTGCTCATTGGCTAAGCTCCCTGTTCGCCACTGGTTATGTTCTTGGTAACTTGGGTAATAAGAATCCAAGAAGGTGATCTAGGGTTTTTCCACCTCACTCCTGGAGGAAAAAACGTAGGTCCGCTGCTGGAGGGGCTAAGAAATGTCATATCCTGCCCTAGCCGGTTTGGCTCAGTGGAAAGAGCCTCAACCTGCAGACTGCAGGGTCTGGGTTTGATTCTGATCAAAGGCATGTACCTTGGTTGCAGGCTCCTCACTGGCCAGGGCCCAGGTCAGGGCTCATGCAGGAGACAACCAATCGAAGTGTTCCTCTCACACTGATGTTTCTCTCTGTCTTTCCCTCTCTCTTCCATGCTCTCTAAAAATCAATGGAAAAATATCCTCAGGTGAGGATAAAAAAAGAAAGAAATGTCATGTCCTATGAAAGAGACATCTTGAAAATGCCTAAAGAAAGTTGTCATTTTTGCATGGTGAAGGGACTGGACTCCGTGTTGATGAAAACACTTTGGCGGCTGCAGTAACTGGCAGTGGCAGCAGCAGTGGGGTGATGAGGGCGGCACCTTCCCCTGATCAGCCCGGTCGCCTCCCACAGAGTGAGGCCAGACTGCAGCTTAGGTCCGCTCCTCACAGTAAGACATCCACTGAGGGGTCCTGGACTGTGAGAGGGGGCAGGCTGGGCTGAGGGACCACCCCCACTACACGAATTTTTGTGCACCAGGCCTCTAGTTTGTATATATTGTGAAATGCTCACCACAGTAAATCTAGTTAGCGTTCATTACCTGACATAGTTACAATTTTTTGTGTGTGTTATGAGGACTTTGAAAAAATTATTTCTTTTAATTTAAATTGTTTATTGTTGACACTATTGCAGATGTCCTCAATAACAACCCCTTTGCTCACATCCATTGAGCTCCTGCCCTCCTTCCTTGGCCCTTACAACACTATTGTCTGTGTCTATGGCCAATGCATATATGTTTTTTATATTTATTTATTTATTTTATTTTCCATCACCATTTATCCCCTCTACTAGTGGCCCAGTGCACAAAATTCATGCACATTAAAAGGGGATTAATTAGAGGAAATATTTTAATATTGTTATTTGCCCTTTCTCTATAATAGAAGTGTCAGAGATGAAAGAAAGTTAGTAAAATGTATATGAAAATTTTCCTCCTGTCAGAGTCTGGGGTGCGCTGCAGGACCCAGAGTCAAGTCCCCGCCCACCCGCGGCACCTCAAATTGCACGAGATCCAGACCCAGCCAGCCCCACCCCCATTGGGAGAGATCCAGACCCGGCCAGCCCCTCCCTTGTCAAGTCCCGCCAGGGGGGGGATGCAGCCTCAGGTCCCCTGTCAAGCCCCGCTGGCGGGGAGCCACACTCTGAGGTCCCCCAGCCTGGCATCAGGGCAGGGGGTGCAGCCTGAGGGGGCCCCAGTATGGCACTGGGGTG
>NW_005871663.1:205200-212866 GCF_000147115.1 Myotis lucifugus
CCAGGTCCCCTGCCCCAGCCCAGTGCCACACAGCCTCAGGTCCCTGCTGATTGCTTGTTAAGGCTCATTAGGGGAACTCGGCCTTCACTGTGGATGCAGCCATCTTGTGTTATGGAAACCCCGCCTCTGCTATGGATGCTGCCATCTTTGTGATGGCATGATGGTCAATTTGCATATTCCCTCTTTATTAGATAGGATTCTCTTTCCCACCTCCACCCACCTCCCTGCAATGTTATCCATGTCCATGAGTTTTCTCTCTTTTTAAAATATTTTGCTCAATCCTTCCATCCACCCCAACAGCCCTCCCTCTGTGCTGTCTGCTTGCTCTCTATGAGTCTGTCTCTATTTTGCTTCATAGTTCAATTTGTTCATTAGATTCCACATAGGAGTAAAATCCTGTGGTACTTTTCTTTCTCTGACTGGCTTATTTCACTTAGCATAATGTTCTCTAGGTCCATCCATGCTGTCACAAAGGTTGAAATTGTCTTTCTTTTTATGGCAGGAAGTATTCCATTGTGTAAATGTACTTCAGCTTTTTTATCCTCTCATTTACTGATGGAAACATGGGCTGCTTCCAAAAATTGGCTATTGTAAATAACGCTGCAATGAATATATAGGTGCATATATTCTTTCGAATTAGTGTTTCAGGTTTCTTTGGATGAATTCCCAGAAGTGGAATCCCTGGGTCATGAGGCAGTTCCATTTTTAATTTTTGGAGGTAACTCCATACACAGTGGCTGCACCAATTTGCATTCCCACCAACAATGCTCTAGGGTTCTCTTTTCTCCACATCCTTGCCAACACTTGTTCGTTGACTTATTGATGATAGCCATTCTGATAGGTGTGAGGTGACATCATATTGTAGTTTTCATTTGCATTTCTCTGATGATTAGTGAGCATTTTTCCATATGTCTATTGGCCATCTCTATGTCCTCTTTGGAGGAGAGTGTGTATTCAGGTCTTTCGCTCTTTTTTTTAAAATTGGATTATTTGGGGTTTTTTGGTGTTGAATTTTATGTTTTTATAAATTTTGGAGATTAAGCCCTTATCAGATGCATCATTGGCAAATATGTTCTCTCATTCAGTGGGTTGTCTTTTCATTTTGTTGATGGTTTCTTTTGCTTTGCAAAATTTTTTTTGTTTGATGTAGTCCTGTTTGTTTATTTTTTTTCTTTTGTTTCCCCTACATGAGGAGATATATCAGAAAAAATATTGCTAAGAGAAAAGTCTGAGATTTTACTGCCTATATTTTCTTCTAGGATTTTTATGGTTTCAAGTCTAACATTTAAATCTTTAATCCATTCTGAGTTTGTTCTTGTGTGTAGTGTAAGAAGGTGGTCTAGTTTTATTTTATTTTTTTGCATGTATGTGTCCTTTTCCCCAGCATCACTTATTGAATAAATTATCTTTAGTCCATACGATTTTGCCTCCTTTGTCAAATATTAATTGACTATAAAGCAATGGGTTTATTTCTGGGATCTCTACTCTGTTCCATTGATTTATATGCCTGTTTTTATGCCAGTACCATGTTGTTTTGATTACTATGGCTTTGTAGTATAGTTTGAATCAAGTAGCATGATTTATCCACCATTATTCTTTTTTTCTCAAGATTGCTGTTGTGATTCAGGGTCTTTTGTGGTTCCATATAAATTTTAAAACATTTGTTCTAGTTCTGTGAAATTGGTATCTTGATAGGAATTGCATTGAATCTGTAGATTTCATTGTATAGTATGGACATTTTAATTATGTTAATTTTTCCTATCCATGAACACAGAATATGTTTCCACCTATTTGTATTTTCTTTAATTTTTTTCTTCAGTGTTTTATAATTTTCTGAGTACAGGTCTTTCACATCCTTGATTAAATTTATTCCTAGGTATTTTATTATTTTGGAAGCAATTGTGAATGGGATTACTTTTTAGTTTCCCTTTCTGATAGTTCATTATTGGTGTATAAAAATGCAACTGATTTATGGATATTTATTTTGTATCCTGTTACATATCCAAATTCATTTATTAAATTAGTAGTATTTTGGTGGAGTTCTCTGGGTTTTCTATGTATATATCATGTCATCCATGATAATGACAGTTTTACTTCCTCCTTTCCAAATTGGATGCCTTTTATTTTTTCTTCTGTGTGATTACTGAGGCTAGGACTTCCAGTACTATGTTGAACAAGAGTAGTGAAAACGGACATCCCTGTCTTGTTCTTATTCTTAGGGGAAATGTTTTTAGGTTTTGTCCATTGAGTATGATGTTAGCTGTAGGTTTGTCATACATGGCCTTTATTATGTTGAGGTATATCTCTATTCCCACATTGCTGAGAGTTTTTATCAAAAATAGGTGTTGGATTTTGTCAAATGCTTTTTCTGCATTGATATGATCATGTGAGTTTTATCTTTCAATTTATTTATGTGATGTATCACATTTATTGCTTTGTGAATATTGTACCAGTGTTGCATCCCTGGAATACATCCCACTTGGTCATGGTGTATGCTCTTTTTAATATGTTCCTGGATCCAGTTTGCTAATATTTTGTTAAGGATTTTAGCATCTATGTTCATCAGGGATATTGGCCTGTAATTCTCTTTCATTGTATTGTCTATCTGGCCTTGTAAAAATAGCTTGGAAGTCCTCCTTCCTCTTGAATTTTTTGGAATAATTTGAGGAGGATAGGTGTTAGTTTTTCTCTGAGTGTTTTTGTCCCCTGTGAAGCCATCCGGATCTGGGCTTTTGTTTGCTGAGAGTTTATTGATTACTGCTTCAATTTCATTAGTTGTTATTGGTCTGTTCAGGTTTTCTGAATCTTGCTGGTTGAGTTTTGGAAGATTGTATGTTTCTAGGAAGTTGTCCATTTTGCCTACGTTATCCAATTTGTTGGCATATTGTTCATAGTGTTTTCTTACAATCCTTTGTATTTCTGTTGTGTCAGTTGTTACTTCACCTGTTTTGTTTCTGATTTTATTTATTTGGGTCCTCTCTCTTTATTTCCTCATGAGTCATGCTAAAGGTTCAATCTTGTTATCTTTTCAAAGAACCATCTCTTGGTTTTATTGATCTTTTGTATTGTTCTTTTTAATCTCTAGGTCATTTATTTTGCTCTGATCTTTGTTATTTCCTTCCTTTTCCTTCCTCTGGGCTTTTCTTGTTCTTCTCTTAGTCGTAGGGTTAGATATTTAATTAGGGATTTTTCTTGTTTCTTGAAGTAGGCCTGTAGTGCTATGAAGTTCCCTCTCAGAACTGCTTCCTCCGTGTCCCATAGATTTGGGGTTGTTGTGTGTTCATTTTCATTTATATCCAGGAAGTTTATTTCTTCCTTGATCTCATTGGCAACCCATTCATTGTTTAATAACATGCTATGTAGCTTCCATGTGTTTGATTGTTTTTGAGAGTTTTTATTATAGTTGATTTTTAAGCCATGTGATCTGAGAAGATGATTGATATGATTTCAATCTTCTTGAACTTGTAGAGACTTAGTTTGTGTCCTAACATGTGGTCTATCTTTGAGAATGTCCCATGTGCACTTTAGGAGAATTTATATTCTACATCTTTGGGGTGAAATTCTGTGACTGTCAATGAAATCCATCTGATCCATTGTGCCATTTAGAGTGGCTGTTTCTCTGTTGGTTCTTTGCCTAGACCAGTGGTCGGCAAACTGCGGCTTGCGAGCCACATGCAGCTCTTTGGCCCCTTGAGTGTGGCCATGAAGTTTCAATCGCACTGTATGTGCGCGCCCACACGTGGTATTTTGGGGAAGAGCCACACTCAAGGGGCCGCAGTTTGCTGACCACTGGCCTAGACGATCTATCTAGCGATGTCAGTGGGGTGTTAAAGGTCCCTACTATGACTGTATTGCTATCAATCTCTCCCTGAAAGTCCTCCAGATTTTTTGGGGGTGCTTCTATATTGGGTGCACATATTTTTACCAGGGTTATATCCTCTTGTACTGATCCCTTTAGTATTATATCTTTTGTTATGGCCTTCATTTTGAAGTGTATTTTTTCAGATATGAGTATTGCTATCCCAGCTTTTTTTTTTTTTTCATTTCATTTGCATGGAAATCTTCCCCCAATATCTTCACTTTTATCTGTGTGTCTTTTGTTCTGAGGTGAGTCTCTTATAGACAACATTATGACTTTGTTCCTTTCTTCCTCTCTATTTCTTCTTCTTACAGCAGACCCTTTAGCATTTCTTGCAGTGCTGGTTTGGTGGTAATAAACTCCTTTGGTCTTTTTTGTCTGAGAAGAGAGGAAGAGAGGAAGAAAGGCATAAAGAATAAAAATGGAGAGAACCTGGCAACAGAACCTGGCTGGAGAACCTAGTGAGAGAACTTGGCAAGAGAACCTGGACAGAACCTGGCGGGAGAACCTAGCGAGAGAACATGGCAAGAGAACCGACACAGAACCTGGCTGGAGATTCTGGATAGAACCTGGCTACAGAACCTGGCTTGAGAACCCAACCATGCTTATCAACTGAATGCTGCCTCTGAGTCCTTCCTTCTTCGCCGACTCCGTCCACACCTTTGGGAACCCCTGGACCGGCTGGGGCTGGACCCCAACATTTTTCCATATTCAAATATTGACATGTATAAAAACTACTGTGGGGAAGCGAAGGGTAATTGGGGGTTGAGGTGGGGTCGTCTTTGTCAGTGCCCCAGCAGAAGCCTTGGGTGGCGCTGGCCAACATCTGTATTAATATTATATAAACTATAGTGTTGGCAGCAGAATGGGAAGCCTCCAGGAAGACAGACTCTGCTAACCATTCCTTTTAACCAAAGCTGAGCTGTAGGTAAATGTGTAGATCTGAATGTGGAGCCTGGTTTAATTGGGCAGAACTTTCAGGAAGCCAAGTAACAAATGACAACTTAATTAAACATAATTAAAACAAAACAAAACAAAAGAATAAAAATGGCAATAAATAAGTATCTATCAATAATAGCCTTAAATGAAAATGGATTAAACACTCCAATACAAAGCTATAGGGTAGCTGTATGGTGTATGATCTTTTCAATTGCTGGATCTGGTTTGCTAATATTTTGTTGATGATTTTAACATCTATGTTCATCAGGGATACTGGCCTATAATTTTCTTTCTTTGTAGTGCTTTATCTGGATTTGGAATTAGGATAATGCTGGCCTTGTAAAAAGAGTTTCAAAGTCTTTCCTCCCTCCCCGCCCCTTCCTTGTCTGTCTATTTCTTCTTCTTAAAGCCGTCTCTTTAGCATTTCTTCATTTCTTGCAATGTAGTTTGGTAGTAATGAACTTCTTTAGCTTTCTTTTTATCTGGGAAGTTTTTATTTAGCCTTCAATTTTAAATGATAGCCTTATTGGATAGAGTAATCTTGGGTTAGGTCCTTACTTTTCATTGTTTTGAACACTTCATTCCAATCCCTTCTGGTCTGAAGTGTTTCTGTTGAAAAATTAGCTGACAGCCTTATGGAAACTCCCTTGAGTTAACTATGTTTCTCTCTTGCTGTCTTTAAGATTCTCTCTGTGTCTTTAACCTTTGCCCTTTTAATTATGATGTGTCTTGGTGTGGGTCTGTTAGGATTCGTCCTTATTGGGGCTATGTGCTATCTGAACTTGTGTGACTTTTTCATTTATCAGGTTAGGGAAGTTTTCTGTCATTATTTCTTCAAACAGGTTCTCTAATCCCTTGCTCACTCTCTTCTCCCTCTGGTACCCTTATGATACAGACGGATGTTGTTCTGTTTCACATTGTCCTGAAGTTCCCTTAAACTATCCTCAGGCTTTTTATGCATTTTTTTTCTTCTCTAATTGAGTGATTTTACTCTACCTTGTCTTTCAATTGCTGATTTGATTCTCTGCTTCATCCACCCTACTTTTAATTCCTCCAGTGTAGTCTTGATGTCAGATATGGTATTCTTCCTTTATGACTGTTCTTTCCACAGTTTCTATGTCCTTTTTTTATGCTGATGTAGTTACCACTAAGTTGTGTATAGTTCCCATTAAATTCCTTGTGGTTTCCATTAAGTTCCTTGAGCATCCTTATAACCATTACTTTGAACTTTGTGTCTGATAAATTGTTTGCTTCCATTTTATTTAGGTCTTTTTTTAGAGTTTCCTCATTTTCTTACATTTTTTTCCTTTGTCTCCACATTTTAACTGTCTCTTTGTGTTTGTTTGTATATAGTAGAGTATTAGCTACAACTACTATGATTCTGTGTCTTCGTGGGGAGGCCTTATGTGGAAAGTGTCCTGTGGAACCCAGTGGTGCAGTCTCTTTGAGCTCCTGAGTTGGATGCTCTAGGAATGTCCCTTGTGTGGGCTATTTGGGGCCTCTTGTTGTAACTGAGTCTTAATCATTGTGTCCCATCCGGGCGTGGGGTCTCTCCTCAGGCTGGTTGACTGTGAATCTCAACTCCAGCCACTCAGTGTGAGCTGTTGTATGAGTGCTGACAGAACAAAAGAGAAAAGGAAGGAAACAAAAACATGCAAAAGAACCCAACAACAATAACAACCACACAAAAAAGAATTAGGAATGAGAAAAGGGGACAAGAATAATAAAATAAAAAATATGAGAAGAAAAAAGTTGAAGAAATAAGAATATGAAAGGAAAGAAGGGAGAGAAAAACAAAAATAAATAATAGAAAAAGAAATTGTAAAAAAGAAATGAAGAAAGAAAAAATGAAGAAAAGGAAAAAAGAAAATTAAGTGAAAAAAGAAGAGAAGGAAAAAATAGAGTAAGAAAAGGAAAGAGAAACATGAGATGTTAAAGAAAAAAGAGAGAAAATAATAATAAAGCCATTTACAAGAACAAATAAGGAAAGTGAAGAAAAATAATTGAGCCGAGCTTGTCTCAGCAGAGTTTAGCGCATCCCGGGCTCTCCCTTGGCTCCTGCTTCTATGGTGTCTGAGCGACTGTGCTGTGTGCCGGCTTCGGCCTCCGGGGAGGTGCTCTGCTGCTAATCAATGCCAGAAGTTGTCCGAGGTTTGCTCTTGGCAGCGTGTTTGGAGCTCGAAGCAGTGCACAGCGTGTGGCTGCCGCTGCTGGGCTGGGCTGTGCACGGGACGGGCCGAGAGGCAGGCCAAGGCCGGCTTTCTAGCAGCGCGGGGCGCAGGGACAGGTCAGCACACGGCCGAGGCACCCAGCTCCGCCTGCACCTGCCTCTGCCTGCTGGGCGGCTGACGTTCGGTCCCTGCAAAGGCTTTGGGGGGACTGGGAGGATGGGCCCTCTGGCTCCTCCGTGGTGGGGGTGCCACCCAGACGGCAGGGAGGATGTGGGGGGTGTTCCCCTGTCCCAGGGCCACGCGTCTGAGTCTGTCCCTGACCTCGGCCACGTGGAGGCCCCGGGAGGCAGGCCACGGGGTCTGTGGGAGCCAGGAGAGCGTATCAGCTCTTCCCGAGGGAGAAGCACCGGTCAGGTTCCCCGGGAAAGTGGGGGGACAGGCCCCGCTGTGACGGCTCAGACCCCGAGGCCTGGCCTCTCTGGCTGCCTTCTCTGCAGAGATCAAAATGCAGGGTGGGGCGAGCGGATTCCTGAGGGCGGGGCGAGCTGGGTCGCAGGGGTGGGTAATCCCTTTCCCAGGCCGCTGGGGGGGGGGGGGGGGAGCCCCGGGAGAAGCGGTTGCTATGGTGCGGGCGAGACATGACCGAGCACCCGGAGCCCGGCCGCTGCTCTCCAGGCCTCTCCCCACGCCTCCCACC
>NW_005871663.1:212966-240803 GCF_000147115.1 Myotis lucifugus
TTCCGGTCCTCGCTCCAGGGCTCAGGACCCAGCCCGGGGCCCCCTCACCCCTCCGGGCAGGGGGGAGCCCCCGCCAAGCCTCGGCCTCCGGGGGGGGGGCCAGCCCCCCCCCCCCCCCCGCCCCGCTCCCCGCCTTCACGCGGCCATTCAGGGTGGACGTTCCCGACCAGCCTGGTGCGGGGGGAGCTGCTCCGCTGCGTCTTGAGAACGTGTGTTGAGAACTTCAAAGACCTGGTCTCTTAGCAAGTTTCCCATTTACAACGCGGCAGGGTTACCTACGGTCACCTGCGCTGCATGACCTCCCAGACCAGTTTATTTCATAACTGGAGGTTTGGGCCTCTTACAAAAATTAATCCCCGCGTGAGTGTATGTTTTTATTGATTTTAGAGAGAGATTAACGTGAGAGAGAAACATTCATCAGTTGCCTCCTGTACACGCCCCGACCTGGGATCGAACCCGAGACCCAGGTGTGTGCCATGACCGGGAGTCACACCTGCAGCGCGTGGGACGGTGCTCCCACCAGCCGAGCCGCACAGCCCGGGCGGGGAGTTTGTCGCCTCGGACCACCTTCTCCATTTTCCCAGCGCCTCTCCGCTGCCCGTGGCAGCCAACCAGCTGTCCGCCTACCTAGGAACCGGGTTTTGTCCTGCTTCATCGTGTTGGTTCGCTTCCTCTTCCAATGGCATCATCCAGTCCTTGTCTTTCCTGCCGGCCTGACTTCACTCAGTATAATGCCCTCTAGTCCATCCATGTGGGTGCAACTGGTGGGATTTCCTCCTGTGGCCGAAAAGCATTCCCTGTGCATAGACCACATTCTCGTTATCTACTCACCTGTCCGAGCCACTGGGTGGCTCCCATAGCAGGGCTGCTGTGAGGAAGGCTGCAGTGAAGCAGGTGCAGGTACCGCTTCCAGACTGTTTCCATGTCCGTCAGCGGATACCCAGGAAAGGGTTTTGCTGGATCACATGTTAGCTGTAGTTCTATTTCTTGGGGAAACCTCCCTACTGTTTTCCACAGTGGCTGCAATCCCACCAACAGTGCACGAGGGCTCCCTTTTCTCCACATCTCGACAGCACTTGTTGTTTCTTGTCTTTTTGGTAATCTTAATCAGAATGCAGTTTCTAGAAGCCAGCTGCCGCTCACCCTTTCACTTAATCACCTGTGCCCTTCAAGGGGAATTTATAAAGTAGGGGAAATTTTCTGTCATTATTTATTCAAATAAGTTTTCAATATCTTGTTTTCTCTGTCCTCCTTCTGGCGCCCCCATAATGCGAATGTTGGTGCGATTGAAGTTGTCCCAGAAGCTCCTTACACTATCTCCATATTTTTGGATTCTTTTTTCTTTTTGCTCTTCTATAGTTAAAGACACTTTTAGATCTAGTTTTTAAATCCATTCATTAAAGATGCTATAGATTTCCTTCTTAAATTACCAGGCCATTATCTCACCCCTTTTTATTGAATGATGGTGTTAGAGAAAATTTTCTTCTTTCCAACTGAGTAGGAGGCACTTTTAAAAAGAAATGACTAGATCCAGGATAGTGGCAGAGTAGGTGGATGTTACACCCATCTCCTCCCAGGACCAAACTAAAGTATAGAACAATCAACCTGAACAACTAATCAAAAATAGCGCAAGAGAAGTCTTATAACCAAAGATTTGGAAAGGAAGTCACATTGAAACTGGTAGGAAGGGCAGAGATGCAAAAAGGGCTGATCCCACTCCCATGGGTGACAGCTGAGATTCTAGAGGGATGTCTCAGCTGCAAAGGGCCCCCCTGTGAAGCGTGGGGTTTCAACCACAAGCTGGGCTCCCCAGGCCAACAACCAGAGCTGGGAAGAGGCACCCACATAACATCTGGCTGTGAAAATAAGGGGGGATTTTGTCCACCTGGGAGAGTTGGGAATCTGCTAGATACATAGGCACCCTCTTAAAGGGCCAATACACAAAGTATCATTCGCAGCCATTCACTCTGGGCTCTGGTGGAGGGAGGGCGGAGGAGAATAGAGCTGCCTGAGGAGAGACTGGCTGTGTGGCTACAGGGAAGCTGAAGAGCATTCCTGTGCTGAGTCCATCTCCCACACAGAAGACGCTACCTTTCCTGGGTGGAGAACTCCCTTCCAGGCAGCCTCAGCCTGGGGAATGCAATGCCCATCCTCTCGACTCCCTGGTACCCAACCTGAAGAGCGTGGGCCCTGCTGAGGAGTCAGCTGCCTGGGCCTGGGTGTAGAAGTCCTAGCAGACGTAGGGGTATCAGTGGCTGAGTTGTGTGGCTTTGAAGTGGGGGCCATTCCACCCACTTTTTAGTGAATCTGACTGGTGTCACCTCCCTTGCAGGGGAGATGCGCGAGCCCACCCTCCTGACTCCTCCCCCTGCTGAGGTCTGGGCAGAACCAGGACAGACTTGCTGTGTGGCTCTGGGGTCCGGGCCACTCACGCCACCTTCCTTCAGGCCTGACCGGCTCCTCCCCTCCCAGGAAATCTACCAGCCCCTCCCTCCCTTTCCCCTCCGCTGTGATTGAACAGCCTCTGGCACAGACTGAATTGTGTGGTTCTAATAAGACCATTGTCCTATCACACACCTGACCTGTGCAGAACCCTCCCTTCACAGGGCCAAATCCTGCTCTTTTTGGACCTGATAAACTCTGCTGGCCTCACCCTGACGACTCCCTAGACCAGTGATGGCGAACCTATGACACGTGTGTCAGAGGTGACACGCAAACTCATTTTTTTGGTTGATTTTTCTTTGTTAAATGGCACTTAAATATATAAAATAAATATCAAAAATATAAGTCTTTGTTTTACTATGGTTGCAAATATCAAAAAATGTCTACATGTGACACGGCACCAGAGTTAAGTTAGGGTTTTTCAAAATGCTGACACGCCGAGCTCAAAAGGTTCGCCATCACTGCCCTAGACTCTGCCCCACCATGAAAGTGTGTGAGCACCCAGTGGGTGGCAGCTAGACTTGGTAACCCTGGGACATTTGCTGAGTGGCCTCAGACCCAGCACTGATGCCGAGTTTGAACACCACTCACCCTACCTGGTGACTGAGAACCTGCCTTGTCCAACTGGAGTGTCGCCAGAGGCTTTCAGTGATTCAGCCTAACGGGCAGCCGGCAAGCAGAGGCAGGTGGAGGCGGATCTCAGGGTGCGTTGGGGCTTTTGCTGACCTGTCCCCGGGCCTGGTGCTACAAACGCCAGCCTTAGTGCACAGGTGGGTTCTACCACACACACCCAGAGAGGCAGCCACAAACTGTAGATCCCTTTGTTGCTCCAAACAGGTTGCTCAGGGCCAGTCACAGGCAGCATCTGACATTGGACTGGGCCACAGTCCCTCCCAAGTGGCCCAGAATCACACATCCAGTGGCCAGATTCAGACAGTATCAGAGCAGGATCCAGTTAACTTTGCAAGTGGCATATCCGAAGGGAGATCTTGGCAGGCACCAGCCCCGGCAGAGGAGAATTCCACTCTGTGTGATCAGCACTGCACAGCAGCTCATACACTGTGGTCATGGTTGATTCTCATATCCAGCCAGCCTGAGGGTGGAGACCACCCATGAATGGGCCAATAGCAATCAAGTTTCAATTACAAGAGGGCCCACATAATCCCTTCAAGGGACATTTGTGAAACACCAGCTCAGGTGGTCAAGTAGACTACACAGCAGGTTCCCGCAGGACACATACTACATAAGGCCACCCTACAAAGACTGGGAGCCATAGCAGATCTACCTACAGAAAGAGGAAGCCAAAATGGAAAGAAACGTGCCTCAAAAGAAAGAACAGGAGAAAGCTTCAGAAAAAGAGCTAAGTGAAATGGAGGCAAGCAGAGATAGAGTTCAAAAGAATGGTTATAAGGATGCTCAAGGAACTTAGTGAGGAATGCAAGAGCACAAAAAAGGACATAGAAACCATTAAAAAGATCTGGTCAGAAATGACGAATACAATGTCCAAAATAAAGAATACACTAGAAGGAATAAACAGTAGGTTGGATGAAGCAGAGGATTGAATCAGCGATTTGGAAGACAAGGTAGCAGAAAACACCCAGAATGGCAAAATAAAAGACTTTTTAAAAATGAGGATGGTTTAGGGGATTTTTGGGGCAACACGAAGTGTACCAACAGCCCCATAAGAGGGGTACAAGAAGGGGAGAGAGAATAAGGAGTTGATAATTTACTTGAAGAAATAATGACGGAAAACTTCCCTAACCAGAAAGACACACAAGTTCAGGAAGTGCAGAGAGTCCCCCAATAAGATGAAACCAAAAGGCCCACATCAAGTCACATCGTAATTAAAAAGGCAAAGGTTACAGACAAAGAGAGAATCTTGCCCTGGCTGGTGTGGCTCACTTGATTAGAGCGTTGTTCTGTGCACCAAAGGGTTATGGGTTCAATTCCCAGTCCGGGCACATACCCAGGTTGCAGGTTCGATCACCGGTTGGAGAGCATATGGGAGGCAACTGATCAATTTATCTCTCTCACATCAACGTTTCTCTGTCTCTCTCTTCCTCCCTCCCCATTTCTTTCTCTTTAGAATCAACAAAAAACATGTCCTTGGTGAGGATTAAGAAAAAGATAATATATTTTTAAAAAATTATCTTTATTGTTGAAAGTATTACAGGTGTCCTCCCTTTTTTTCCCCATTGACTCCCTCCACCCGCACCCACCCCTCCCAGGCCTTCACCACACTATTGTCAGTGTCCACAGGCTCTACATATATTTATATAGGTTCCCCGGTTAATCTTTCCCCACCCTCCCTACCCCTGCCTTCCCTCTGAGATTTGTCAGTCTGTTCCATGCTTCTATGTTTCTGGATCAGTTTTGTTCTTCAGTTTATTTTCTTCATTTGATCCCACATATGATTGAGATCATGTGATACTTATATTTCTCTGACTGGCTTATTTTGCTTAGCACAATAATATCCAGGTCCCTCCATGCTATCTCAAAGGGTAAGATATTCTTCTTTTTTATAGCTGCATAGTATTCCAGGGTGTAAATATACCACAGCTTTTCATCCAACTCATCTACTGATGGGCACTTGGGCTGTTTCCAGATCTTAGCTATTATAAATTGTGCTGCTATGAACATAGGGGTGCATACATTCTTTCTGATTGTTGTTTCGGGTTTCTTAGAATATATTCCTAGAAGTGGGATCACTGGGTCAAATGGGAGTTCCATTTTTAATTTTTTGAAGAAACACCATACTGTTTTCCATAGTGGCTGCACCAGTCTGCATTCCCACCAGCAGTGAACTAGGGTTCCCTTTTCTCCACATCCTCCTCAGCACCTGTCATTTGTTGATTTGTTGATGGTAGCCATTCTGACAGGTGTGAGGTGACACCTCATTGTCTTTTTAATTTGCATCTCTCTGATGACTAGTGACTTTGAGCATTTTTTCATATGTCTCTTGGCCATCTGTATGTCCACTTTGGAGAAGTGTCTATTTAGGTCCTTTGTCCATTTTTTAATTGGACTGTTTGTCTTCCTTTTGTTAAGTTGTATGAGTTCCTTATATATTTTGGAAATTAACCCCTTATCAGATGTATCATTGGCAAATATGTTCTCCCATACAGTGGGCTCCCTTTTCGTTTTGTTGATGGTTTCTTTTGCTGTGCAGAAGCCTTTTATTTTGATGGAGTCCCATTTGTTTATTTTTTCCTTAGTTTCCTTTGCCCTAGGAGATGTATCCATAAACATATTGTTAGGAGAGATGTCTGAGATTTTGCTGCCTATGGTTTTTCCAAAATTTTTATGGTTTCATGACTTACATTTAAATATTTTACCCATTTTGAGTTTATTCTTGTTTATGATGTAAGTTGGTGGTCTAGTTTCATTTTTTTGTATGTACCTGTCCAATTTTCCCAACACCATTTATTGAAGAGACTGTCTTTCCTCCATTAAAGCTCTTGCCTTCTTTGTCAAATATTAATTGAGCATAATGGTTTGGGTCTATTTCTGGGATCTCTGTTCTGTTCCATTGATCTATATACCTGTTCGTGTGCCAGTACCAGGATGTTTTTATGACAATGGCTTTGTAGTATAGCTTGATACCTGGTATTGTGATCCCTCCAACTTTGTTCGTTTTTAAGATTGCCGCAGCTGTTTGGTTCTATATAAAATTTTTGGAGTATTTATTCCAGATCGGTGAAATATGTCATTTGTATTTTAATAGGGATTGCACTGCATCTATAGATTGCTTTGGGTAGTATGGACATTTTAATGATGTTGATTCTACCAATCCACAAACACAGTATATTCTTCCACTTGTTTATATCTTCTTCTATCTCTTTTTTTTTCAGTGTCCTGCAGTTTTCTGAGTATAGGTCTTTTACCTCCTTGGTTAAGTTTATTCCTAAGTATCTTAATTTTTTGTTGCAATGGTAAATGGGATTGCATTTTTAGTTTCTCTTTCTGAGATTTCATTATTGGTGCATAAAAATGCCATAGATTCCTGGGTGTTAATTTTATATTCTTCTACACTGCCTAATTCATTTATTAAATCAAGTAATTTTTTTCTTGGAGTCTTTAGGGTTTTCTATGTACAATATTGTGTCATCTGTGAATAATGAGAGTTTTACTTCCTCCTTTCCAAGTTGGATGCCTTTTATTTTTTCTTCTTGTCTGATTGCTGTGGCTAGCACTTCCAGTATTATGTTGAAAAGAGTGGTGAAAGCGGACATCCCTGGCTTGGTCCTGTTCCTAGAGGAAATGGTTTTAGATTTTGCCATTGAGTATGATGTTCACTGTATGCTTGTCATATATGCCCTTTATTATGTTGAGATATGCTCCCTCCATTTCCACTTTGCTGAGAGTTTTTATTAAAAAAGGGTGTTGGATTTTGTTGAATGGTTTTTCTGCGTCTATTGATATGATCATTTGATTTTTGTCTTCTAATTTGTTATGTGATGTATCACGTTTATTGACTTCTGAATATTGTACCAGCCTTGCATTCCTGGAATAAATCCCACTTGGTCATGGTGTATGATCTTTTTAATGTATTGCTGAATCCAATTTGCTAATATTTTCTTGAGGATTTTAAAAATATATATTTTTATTGATTTCAGAGAGGAAGGGAGAGGGAGAGAGAGAAACATCAATGATGAGAGAGAATCATTGATCAGCTGCCTCCTGCACATGCCCTACTGGGGATCAAGACCGCAACCCAGACACGTGCCCTTGACTGGAATCAAACCCAGGATCTTTCAATCCGCAGACCAGTGCTCTATCCACTGAGCCAAACCAGCTAGGGCTAGTTGAGGATTTTAGCATCTATGTTCATCAGGGGTATTAGCTTCTAATTCTCTTTCTTTGTGGTGTCTTTATCTAGTTTTGGAATTAGGCTAATGCTGGGCTCATGAAAAGAAGAGAGATAATCTTAAAAGCAACAAGAGAAAGACAGTATTTACCTACAGGGGAGCTCCCATAAAACTGTCAGCTGATTTCTCACAGAAACATTTCAGGCCAGAAGGATTGGCATGAAATATTCAAAGTGGTGAAGAGCAAGGACCTGCAACCCACACTACTTTGCCCAGCAAGTCTTTAATTAAAAATGGAAGGAGAACCTGGCTGGTGTTGCTAAGTGGTCAGAGCATTGACTAACACCCGAAAGGTTCTCGGGTTCAATTCCTGGTCAAGGGCATGTACCTTGGTTGCAGGTTTGATCCTGGCCCTGGTCAGGGTGTACGTGGGAGACAATTGATTAATGTGTTTTTTGTATATCAACGTTTCTCTTTCTTTATATCTCCCCCCTCCCTCCCTCCCTTCCAATCTTTACAAATCAATGTAAAAAATATCTTCAGGTGATGATTAATAACAATAATAAAAAATTGAAGAAGTAAAGAGCTTCCCACATAAGAAAAAACTAAAGAAGTTTGTTACCAAAAAAAACCCCCAAACAGTATTATAAGAAATGTTAAAGGGTTGAAGAAGAAGAGGAAGAAAAGGAAGAAGGAGGAGGAGGAGGAGGAGGAGGAGGAGAAGGAACATAGTTAAAAGAATATAGTGGCAATAAATATGTACCTATCAATAATCACTTTAAATGTAAATGGCATAAATGCTCCATAGGTAACTGAATGAACAAGAAAACACGACCCATGAATGTGCCGTCTTCAAGAGACCCATCTCAGAATGAAAGGTACACACAGACTAAAAGTAAAGGGGTGGTAAACAATATTTCATGCAAATGAAATGGAAAAAAAATACCGTGATAACAATACTTACATCTGACAAAAAGGACTTTAAAACAAAGGCTATAGTAAGAGGCAAAGAAGAACACTACATAATGATAAAGGGGACAATCCAACAAGAGGGTATAACCCCTGTAAACATTTATGCACCCAACCTGGGAGCACCTAAATATATAAATTCAATCTTGATGGACATAAAGGGAGAAATTGACAGTAATATAGTCATAGTAGGGTATTTTAACATTCATTGACTACCATGGATAGAAGTTCCAGACAGAAAGTCAACAATGAAACAGCGGCCATAAATGACACACTAGATCAGCCGGATTTGATTGATATCTTCAGAACATTTTACCCCCAAAGCAGCAGAATATACATTCTTTACAAGTGCACATGGAACATTTTCTAGGATAGACCACATGCAAGGACACAAAACAAGTCTCAATAAATTTAAGAAGATTGAAATCATGTCAAGCATCTCTGACCACAATGCTATGAAACTAGAAGTCAATCACAAGAAGAGAAAAACTGAAAAACACACAAAGACATGGATGCTAAATAACATGTTACTAAACAATAAAAGGGTTAGCAATGAGATCAGGGAAGAAATCAAAAGATACTTTGAAACAAATGAAAATGAGAACACAACAATCCCAAATCTATGGGACAGAGCAAAAGCAGTTCTAGGAGGGAAATTGATACCATTACAGGCCTACCTCAAGAGAAAAGAAAAATCTCAAATACACAGTCTAACCTTACACTTAAAGGAACCAGAAAAGGGACAGCAAACAAGCCCAACATGAGTAGAAGAAAAGAAATAATGAAGATCAGAGCAGAAAAAAACAAAACAGTCTAACAAACAATATAAAAATCAATGTAATTAAGGTCTCTTTCTTTGAAAAGATAAACAAGATGGACAGACCTTTAACCAGATTCATCAAGGAAAAGAGAGGACCCAAAATAGATACAATCAGAAATAAAAGGGGAGAAGTAACAACTGACAGCACAGAAATACAAAGGATTGTAAGGAACTGTTACAAACAACTATATGCCAATGAACTGGACAATCTGGAAGAAATGGATAAATTCCTAGAAACATACAATCTTCCAAAACTGAATCAAGAAGAATCAGAAAATCATAATAGACAGATTACAACTAATGAAATTAAAGTAATAATTTTAAAGAACTAGCAACAAACAAAAGTTCTGAACTGGATGACTTCACAAAACAATGTTACCAAACTTTCAAAGAACTAACAATTATCCTTCTCAAACTATTCCAAAAAATTTGAAGAGGAGGGAAGACTTCTGTGCTCATTTTACAAGGTCAGCATTATGCTAATTTAAAAACCAGATAAAGATTCTGCAAAGAATGAAATTTATAGGTTAATATCCCTAATAAACATAGATGCTAATATCTCCAACAAAATATTAACAAACTGAATCCAGCAATACATTAAAAAGATCACACACCATGTTTAAGTGGAATTTATTCCAGAGATGCAAGTTTGTTACAATATTCTGAAATCAAGAAATGTGATAAACCCCAGAAACAGAAGGAAGAATATTAACCACATGATAATATTAATAGAACCAGTAAAATCATTTTATAAAATCCAGCACTGATTTATGATAAAAACTCTCAGAAAAGTGGAAATAGAGGCAACATACCTCAACATAATAAAGACCATGTATGACAAACCCACAGCCAGCATCATACTCTATAGGCAAAAACTAAAAGTGTTTTCTTAAGATTGGGAGCAAGACGGGGATGTCCCCTTTTACCACTCTTTTTTTAAAAAAATATATTTTATTGATTTTTTACAGAGAGGAAGGGAGAGGGATAGAGAGTTAGAAACATCGATGAGAGAGAAACACCGATCAGCTGCCTCCTGCACACTCCTCACTGGGGATGTGCCCGCAACCAAGGTACATGCTCTTGACCGGAATCGAACCTGGGACCCTTGAGTCCGCAGGCCGATGCTCTATCCACTGAGCCAAACCGGTTAGGGCCCCTTTTACCACTCTTATTCAGCATAGTACTGGAAGTCCTAGCCAAGAAGAGGAAATAGAAGGCATCTAAATTGGAAAAGAAGAAGTACAACTGTCATTATTTGCATATGGCATGATACTATATATGGAGATACCTAAAGTTTTCACTCAAAAACTACTAGAACTGATAAATGAATTCAGCAAAGCAGCAGGATACAAAATAAATATCCAGAAACCAGTTGCACTTTCATACACCAATAATAAAGTATCAGAATGGGAAACTAAGAAAACAGTTGCATCAAGAAAAATAAAATACTTAGGAATAAATTTAACCAAGGATGTAATAGACATGTACTTGGAAAAAATTATAAGACACTATATAACAAAATCGAAGAAAATTCATGTTCATCAATAGGAAGAATTACAATAATTAAAATGTCCATACTACCCAAAGTATCCTATAGATTCAAAGCAATAGCTATCAAGATTCCAATGTTGATTTCACAGAACTAGAACAAATATTCCAAAAATTTATATGGAACCACAAAGACCCCAAATAGCTACAGCAATCTTGAGAAAGAAGAACAAAGTTGGAGGAATCATGCGATCTGATATCAAACTATACTGCAAGACCACAGTAACCAAAACAGTATGATACTGGCATAAAAACCAACATATAGATCAATGGAACAGAATAGAGAGCTCATACATACAATGGAGTAAAGATAGTCTATTCAATAAATGGTGTTGGAAAATTTAGACAGATATGTGCAAAAAAAGGTGAAACTAGACCACCTTCTTATAAGAATTAACTCACAATGGATTGAAGACTCAAATGTTAGATTTGGAATCATAGAAATCCTAGAAGAAAACATAGGCAGTAAAATCTAGGATATTTGTAGCCATATTTTTTCTGATACATTTCCTCAGGCAATGAAAACAAAACAAAAAATAAACAAATAGGACTACATCAAACTAAAATTTTTTCACAGCAAAGGAAGCCAACCCACTTTGAAAATGAAAAGACAATCCACTGAATGGGAGAACATATTTGCCAATGATAAATCTGATAAGGGATTAATAACCAAATTGTATAAAGAACTTATAAAACTCAACACCAAAAAATCCAAACAATCCAATTAAAAAATGGGCAAAGGATTTGAATAGACACTTCTCTAAACAGGGCATACAGATGGTCAATAGACATATGAAAAAATGCTCAAGGTCACTAATTATTAAAGAAATGCAAGTTAAAACCACAATGAGATATCCACTCACACCTGCCAGAATGGCTATCATTAATAAATCAACAAACAACAAGTGGTGGTTAAGATGTAGAATAAAGGAAATCTTTGTGCACTGTTGGAGGGAATGCAGATTGGTGTAGCCAATATGGAAAGCAGTATGAAATTATCTCAAAAAATTAAAAATTGAACTGCTTTATGACCCAGCAATTCCACTTTTAGGAATATATCTGAATAAACCCAAAACACAATTCAAAAGAATATATGTACCCCTATGTTCATTGCAGCGTTATTTACAACTAGAGGCCTGGGGAACGGATTCATGCACTGGTGGGGTCCCTCGGCCTGGCCTGAGCCCTCTTGCAATCTGGGACCCCTTGGGAGATGTCGGACTGCCGGTTTCGGCCCGATCCCCACAGGCCAGGCTGAGGGACCTCACCCTCTAGTATGCATATAAGATCTTTGGTTAATCTCTTCCAACCCTCCCTCCTCCCCCAGTGTGCATCATAGACACCGGTCAAATGTTTGAACAGTTGCTTAGGCTTTTATATATATAGACTACAGGCCGGATACACAAAATTCATGCAAGGGGCTCAGCCCCTGTTGCCGAAGCTGCCTTGGCCCCCACCTGCTGTGGCAACCGCCTAGGCCCTCGCAGCCCCGGGATTGTCCGGAAGGATGTCCAGAAGGATGTCCGGTCTAATTAGCATATTATGCTTTTATTATTATAGATAGCTAAGATTTGGAAGCAGCCCAAATGCCCATCAGGAGATGAGTGGATAAAAATGCTGTAGTACATTAATGCAATGGACTACTACTCAGTTGTACAAAAGAAGAAAATCTTACCTTTTGCAACAGCATGAATGGATCTGGAGAGTATTATGCTAAGTTAAATAAGCCAGTCAGAGAAAGACAAGTACCAGAGAATTTCACTTACATGTGCAATGCAATGAACAAAATAAACTAACAAACATTATAGAAATAGACTCGTAGATACAGAGAAGAGACTGACAGTTGTCAGATGGGATGGGCGTTGTTGTGCTGGGTGAAAAAGGTGAAAGGAGTAAGCAAAAAACAAACAACAAACTTCTCATAGACACACAGCATGGTGATTACCCTAAGGAAAGGGGGTGGAGGGAGGTGGGAGAGGGTAAGGAGGGGATAATTGGTGATGGAAGAAGACTTGACTTTGGGTGGTGAGCACAATACTATACACAGATGATGTATTATAGAATTGTACACGTCAAACCTATATAATTTTATTAACCAATAAATTCAATTAAACTCCACATACTTAAAAAAATAAATTACTGTGGATGGAGCATCGGCCTGTGGACTGAAGGGTTCCAGGTTCGATTCCGGTCAGGGGCATGTACCTTGGTTGCGGGCACATCCCCAGTTGGGGGCGTGCAGGAGGCGGCTGATCAATGCTTCTCTCTCATCGATGTTTCTGGCTCTCTATCTCTCTCCCTTCCTCTCTGTAAAAAATCAATAAAATATATTTTTTAAAAATAAAATAAATAAATTACTAAAAACTGGGGTATATTACTGATATACTGTTTCACCTGCCTATCCTTGTGCCTATTTACATTTATTTTAGCTTTACAAGATTTAAATATTTTTATATCTGGGAATGTTATTGCCTTTCCCAATTACCCTTCTTTTCCAGATCACTTTTCTTGATGCTTATTTAAAAAAAATATATTTTATTGATTTTTTACAGAGAGGAAGGTATAGAGAGTTAGAAACATCAGTGAGAGAGAAACATCGATCAGCTGCCTCCTGCACACCTCCTACTGGGGATGTGCCCGCAACCAAGGTACATGCCCTTGACTGGAATCGAACCTGGGACCCTGCAGTCCGCAGGCCGATGCTCCATCCACTGAGCCAAACCGGTTAGGGCTTGGTGCTTATTTAGAAGCAATATTCGAATTATAAGCATTCTGGAGGAGAAAGAGAGGGAGCAGGGAACAGAGAGTCTATTCAAGCAAATAGTGGATGAGACCTTCTCAAACCTATGGAAAGAACTAGATCCTCAAATCCAAGAAGCAAACGGGATCCTTAGTTACCTCAATCCAAAGAGGCCCTCTCCAAGGCATTGGGTATTAAAACTGTCAAAAAATAATGAGAAAGAAAAAATTCTCAAAGCTTCCAGGGAAAAGAAGGAAGTGACCTACAAAGGAAAACCCACCAGAATTTCATCCGACTTCTCAGCAGAAACTCTACAAGCCAGAAGAGAGTGGAACCAAATATTCAAATGTCAGAAAAAGAGAAATTACCAGTCATGAATAATATATCCAGCAAAATTATCCTTTACCTATGAAAGAGCAATGAAGACATTCCTGGACATATAGAAGGTGAGGGATTTTATCATCAGAAAACCTCCATTGTAAGGGAATTATTCTACCTGAAACAAAGAACATAAGGTCACAACATGAAGAGTAAGATCACCAAAAAACTTAGAGCATAAACAGGGATAATTTGTGACAACAAAAATGGGGGCGGGGGCGCGGGCTGGGGAGGAAGGTTTGAAGTGGCAAAGGAGTATGAAGATAAGATGTACTCAAAAGAAAAAAAAAACTACTGTATATATGCAACTTTATTTTTCACTAGAAACCTGGTGCACAAAATTTGTGCACAGGTAGGGTCCCGAGGCCTGGCTGGTGATTGCGGCCAATCGGGGCCTTCTGGCTGCCAGGCGGAGCCTTCCTTCTAGCTGCCAGCTAGGGCCTCCCTTCCCTGGCTGCCAGCTGGGGCCTTCCTTCATACCATGCTGACCCCTGGTGGTCAGCACACGTCATAGCAAGCGATTGAACTCCCGGTCTCCCAGTTGAACTCCTGAGGGGTCAATTTGCATATTAGACTTTTATATATAGATAAACCTAATGGTAACCACACACACAATCCCCAAACCAGGATACATAGCTTAAAAAAAGGGGACACAGAGGAAAGAAGTATGGAATACCACCCAACAAAAACAACAGACAGAAACACAAAGGAAAAGAATGAATGGAGGCACAGAGCTACCAGAAAACAAAAGATAAAATGGCTATAGAAATCCTCATATATAAATAATTACCCTAAATGTAAATGGTCTGATTTTACCAACAAAGAGGCACAGAATAGCAGAGTGGATCAAAAAACAAAAACCAACATACTAGTATGCTGCCTACATGAGACACATCTAAACTGCAAAGGTAGATTCAAAGTAAAAGGATGGAAAATAATTTCCAAGCAAATAACATCCACAGAAAAGCAGGTGTAGCCATACTTATATCTGACAAAATAGATGTCAAGATAACAAAGACAACAAGAGACAAAGATGGACACTTTATAATGATAAAGGGAACACTACATCAAGAAAACATAACACTTTTTAATATATATGCACCCAACCAGAAGCACCGAAATATATAAAACAACTACTCACAGAACTAAAGGGAGAAACAGAACAAAACACAGTCATAGTTGGGAACCTTAATATTCCATTGACAGCTCTAGACAGATCAACCAAACAGAAAATCAATAAAGAAATATCTGCCTTAAATGAAACATTAGACCAAATGGACATAATTGACATTCACAGAACCTTTCATCACAGAATACCAGATTATACATTCTTCTCCAGTACACATGGAACATTCTCAAGGATAGATCATATGTTGGGTCACAAAACTAGGCTTAACAA
Organism: Myotis lucifugus; assembly: GCF_000147115.1. Classification (NCBI taxonomy): domain Eukaryota; kingdom Metazoa; phylum Chordata; class Mammalia; order Chiroptera; family Vespertilionidae; genus Myotis; species Myotis lucifugus. The sequence goes on from NW_005871663.1 coordinate 228,071, forward strand.
AGTCAAGAAGATTGAAATTACATCTGACCATGATGCCACGAAATTAAAAATCAACTGCAAAAAGGAAGTAAAGCCACTCACAAATATGTGGAGATTAAACAACACACTACTAAAAAATGACTGGGTCAAAGAAGAAATAAAAGACAAGATAAAGCCCTAACACGTTTGGCTCAGTGGATAGAGCGTCGGCCTGCGGACTCAAGGGTCCCAAGTTTGATTCCGGTCAAGGGCATGTACCTTGGTTGCAGGCACATCCCCAGTTGAGGGTGTGCAGGAGGCAGCTGATCCATGTTTATCTCTCATCGATGTTTCTAACTCTCTATCCCTCTCCCTTCCTCTCTGTAAAAAATCAATAAAATATATATTTAAAAAAGACAAGATAAAAATATAGAGAGACAAATGAGAATGACTACACAACATATCGAAACTTCTGGGATGCAGTGAAAGCAGTAATAAGAGGGAAGTTTATGTCACTACAGGCTTATCTCAAGAAACAAGAGAAATCCCAAGTAAACAAACTAACATCACATCTTAAAGAACTAGAAAAAGAAGAACAAAGGCAACCCAAAGTCAGCAGAAGAAAGGAAATAATAAAAATTAGAGCAGAATTGAATGAAATGGAGAACAAAAAGGCTATACAAAAAATTCATAAAACAAAGATCTGGTTCTTTGAAAAGATTAAGAAAATTGACAAAATCCTGGCTAAACTCACTAAGGAAAAAAGGGAAAGACCCATATAAACAAAATCAGAAGTGAGAGAGAAGTCACCACAGACATCACAGATATACAAAGGATCATACTAGATTATTATGAAAGACTATACTCCACCAAATTCAATAACCTAGAAGAAATGGATAAGTTCCTAGAAACATATAGCCTTCCTAGACTAAATCATGAAGAACTGGAAAATCAAAATAGACTGATCAGTAGTGAGGGGATTGAAACAACCATCAAAACCTCCCAAAAAATAAAAGTCCAGGACCAGATGGCTTCACCAGCAAATTCTACTAAATGTTCAAAGAAGATTTAAAACCTGTCCTTCTCAAACTCTTCCAAAAAATTGAAGAAGAGGCAAAACTTCCTAATACATTCTATGAGGCCAATATAATCCTGATACCAAAACCTGGCAAAGATAACACAAAGAGAGAAAACTATAGACCAATATCTCTGATGAGTACAGATGCAAAAATCCTAAACAAAATACTAGCAAATCGAATACAACAGTACTTCAAAAAATAATACATCACGATCAAATGGGGTTCATTCCAGGGGCACAAGGATCATTCAACATATGCAAATCAATCAATGTACAGATCAATCAATTAACAAAGGAAAGTATAAAGCCCTAGCTGGTCTAGCTCACTGGATAGAGCCTTGGCCTTTGGACTCAAGAGTCCTGGGTTCAATCACAGGCAAGGGCACATGCTTGGGCCCCCTAGTAGGGGGCGTGCAAGAGGCAGCCAATCAATGATTCTCTCTCATCATTGATGTTTCTAACTCTCCCTTTCCCTTCCTCTCTGAAATCAATAAAAATACATTTAAAAATATTTAAAAAAGAAAGGATAAAAATCATATGATGTTGTCAATAGATCATATTTCCTTTTTCTAAGCATTTGACAAGATACAACATCCATTTATGATTAAAGTACTCAATAAAATAGGAACAAAAGGAAAGTACCTCAACATAATAAAAGCTATATATGATAAACCCTCAGATAATATCATACTTAATGGTGAAAAGCTGAAAGCTTCTCATCAGGAACAAGACAAGGACGCCCACTCTCACCACTCCTATTCCACATAGTGCTGGAAGTCCTCGCCAGAGCAATAGGCAAGAGAAAGAAATAAAAGGCATCCAAATAGGGAAGGAAGAAGGAAAACTGTCACTTTTTGCAGACGACATGATTCTGTACATAGAAAACCCTAAAGACTCCACCAAAAAACTATTAGAAACAATAAACAAATACAGTCAAATTGCAGGATACAAAATCAATGTGCAAAATTCTATTGCCTTCCTGTATACTAACAACAAAACTTCAGAAAAAGGAAAGAAAAAAGCAATTCCTTTTGCAATTGCATCCAAAAGAATAAAATCTAGGAATAAATCTAACAAAGAATGTGAAAGACCTATATACTGAAATTTACAAAGCATTATTAACAGAGATTGAAAAAGACATAACAAAATGGAAAAATATCCCATGTTCATGGATTGGAAGAATCAACATAGTTAAAATGGCCATATTACCCAAAGCAATATACAGATTTAATGCAATCCCCATCAAAATCCCAATGTCATTTTTAAAATAAATAGAACAAGAAACATCAGATTTGTATGGAACCGCAAAAGACCCCAAATAGCCAAAGCAATCCTGAGAGAAAAGAACAAAGCTGGAGGTATCTCGCTGCCTGACTTCAAATTATACTACAGAGCTATGATAATCAAAACAGCATGGTATTGGCAGATAAATGGACACACAGATCAATGGAACAGAATAGAGAGCCCAGCTATAAAATCAAATGTATGTGGACAGATAATTTTCGACAAATGAGCCAGAAATACACAATGAAGTGAAGATAGTCTCTTCAACAAATGGTGCTGGGAAAACTGGAAAACCACATGAAAACGAATGAAACTGCATTACAGTTTGTCCCCATGTACAAAAATTAATTCAAAATGCATCAAAGACCTAAATATAAGAATTGAAACAATAAATGACATAAAAGAAAATATAGTTATCAAACTTACGGACCTTAGTCATAGAGAACATTTTATGAACTTGACCCCAAAACACATAAAGGCAAAAATAAATGAATGGGACTATATCAAACTAAAAAGCTTCTGCACAGCAGCAGGAACTGACAACAAAACAAATAGGCAGCCAACCAGACGGGATATGATATTTGCAAACAGTAGCTCCCACAAAGGTTCAGTTTCCAAAACATATAAATAACTCATAAAACTCAACACCAAACAAACAAACAACCCAATCAAAAAGTGGGCAGAGTACCTGAAAATAGACCTCTCCCAAGAAGACATTTGAACAGCCTATAGATACATGAAGAAATGTTCAACCTCCTGGCAATTAGGGAAATGCAAATCAAAACTACAATGAGCTACCACCTCACACCTGTTAGAGTGGCCATTATCAACAATACAAGCAATAACAAGTGTTGGAGCGGTTGTGGAAAAAAGGGAACCCTTATTCACTACTGGTGGGAATATAGACTGGTACAACCACTATGGAAAGCAGTCTGGCGATTCCTCAAACAATTAAGAATAGAGCTACCATATGACCCAGCAACCCCACTCCTGGGTATATATCCAAAAAACTCGAAGTCATGCATTTGCAAAGATATATATGCCCCTATGTTCATTGCAGCATTATTCATGTGGCCAAGACATGGAAACAACCAAAGTGTCCCGCGATAGAGGACTGGATAAAGATATGGTCCATACACACAATGGAATACTGCTCAGCTATAAGAAAGGATGAAATAGAGCCATTTGCAACAACAGGGATGGACCTTGAGAGCATTATGGTAAGTGGAATAAGTCAGTCAGAAAAAGCTAAGAACCATATGAGTTCATTCATATGTGGGATATAAAACTGAAACTCGTGAACAGACAGCAGTGGGATAACCAGAAGGAAGGGGTGGGGGAGAAGGAGGTCCTAATATATGCTGACAGGAGAGATTTGACTTTGGGTGGCGGGCACAGGGTACAATATACAGATCTTGTAACATAGAAACCCACACCTGAAACCTATATGATCATGTTGATCAATGTCACCCCAATAAATTTAATAAAAAAGAAGAATAAGAAAACAGTTTTCCTTTAATTATACATTTTTACATAATACTTTTCTACCTAGATTTGGGTATCTGTTACTCTCAGCCAGTAGGAAAGGGTCCTGTACATTGTTACTAAGAAAAGAAATGCTTTGGAGAAATAGAAAATTTTTTCAAGGGCTTCATTACATCTTTTATCTTTCTTGAAAACTATACTGGGCCAGGGTTAGGGCGATGGGGACGGTGAGTAGGCAGAAATAGAGGCAAAGTATAGTAGTTGTATCTTCTGATAAGTTGATGGTACTTCCTTAATATTTTTGTCCTATTCAGATACAAATAAATAGTTCTCAGCAGAACTATTTTTATCCGATGAGTTTAGTTGCTATCTAAATTATCTGAAACTTATGATGAAGCCTCAGTTTTGACAGTGGCCTCAGCAGCATCAGAAAACAGAAGAAACCCATCACCCCAGCCCCCCTGGGCTGCACCTCAGCCACACTGCAGGATTCAGAAAGTGTGGTTCCAGCCCTAGCCAGTTTGGCTCAGTGGATAGAGTGTGCGTCTGTGGATCCCAGATTTGCTTCTGGTCAAGCGCACATGCCCGGGTTGTGGGCTCGATCCCCAGTGGGGGATATGCAGGAGGCAGCCGATCAATGATTCTCATTTTCTCTCATCATTGATATTTCTATCTTCCTCTCCCTTTCTCTCTGAAATCCATAAAAATATATTTTAAAAATAAAAAAAGAATGTGTGGGTTCAGGATAGGAGACAGGTACAGCTCTGATAATCCAAAGTCCAAATGGATAATGGAATGCCATTCAGCCATAAAAAAGAATGAAGTACTAATCCACCTACAGACTATGGCTGGACCTTGAAAACATTATGCTGAGGAGTGAAAGCAGCCAGTCACAAAGGGCACCATCTTGTATGATTCCATTCATAGGAAACATCTAGAATAGGCAAGTCCATCAAGATAGAAAGTAGGTTAGTAGTTGCCAGGGGTTGAGGGGAGGGGAAATGAGGAGTGTTTGCTTAATGGGAATGGAGTTTCCATTTGGGGCGATGAAAAAATTTTGGAACTAGACCATGGTAATAGTTGCACAACATCGTGTGTTGAACGTCACTGAATTGCACACTTTAAAATGGCAAATCCTATATTATATGTATTTTACTACAATAAAAATGATCAAACAACAATAACCCAAAGTATTTGAATAAGGGTCAGAAGTGGATATTTTATTTTTAAAATATTTTTTATTAGATTTCAGAGAGGAAGGGAGATAGAAACATCAATGATGAGAGAGAATCCTTGATTGGCGGCCACCTGCACGCGCCCCACGCTGGGGATATAACCTGCAACTGGACATATGCCCTGACCGGGAATCGAACTGTGATCTCCTGGTTCATAGGTCGACACTCAACCACCGAGCCATGCCAGCAGGGCTGAAGTGTATATTTAAGAGTAACAAAGCTCCATGGAAGTGTTGAAATATAGCCCCGTGGGGAGGAGGATGGACAGACATCCAGCTGTGTAAGTATAAGATGCCTGTGTTTTTTCTTTTAAAAAAATTGTGATGTGATGGACATACAGCACTGTGCACCTTTAAGATTTACAGTGTGTTGGTTTGATACATTTATATATTGCAGATGACTACAGCAGTGTTAGCCAACACCACACTCATGTCACTTATTTATCATTTCTTTTTGTGTGTGTTGAGAACAGTTAAGATGTAGTCTCTGAGCAACTTTGAAGTTGATACTGTAGTATTAAGGACGATAATCACAATGGTTATAATCCTAATGGTTCATTAGGTCTCTGGATTTATCTACTAATTAGAAGTTGTGATCTTCAACAATGTCTCCCCAATTCCACCCTCAACCTCTGGTAAACACCATTCTACTGTTTTTACAAGTTCAAGATGTCCATTTTCTTATACCAATTTCACAGCCTAGCTTTGTATTTTAAAAATTTCAAAAAGGGAAAAAAATCCATGAAAAATATGAAAATATTGCCCATTACTATCTGACTATACACATCATAGGTGAGGGGTATCAGAGAAGAAAGAGTGAAAGAACAAGAAGTTTTGAAATATTTGAATTGATTAGGTAGTTTTTGAGACGAATGTATAGGTTTCCCTGTTTCTTGGGAAAAAAGTTATTTACATTGAATATCCTTGTGAATACTTCTTTAAAAATTTTTTTTTATTGATTTCAGAGAGGAAGGAAGAGGGAGAGAGAGATAGAAACATCAATGACGAGAGAGAACCATCGATCAGGGGTGTAGCCTGCAACCCCGGCATGTGCCCTGACCAGGAGCTGAACTGCAACCTCTTGGTTCATAGGTTGGCACTCAACCACTGAGCTACACCAGCCAGGCACATGCTTCTTTACACACTCATGGGATTGTATCTGTGCCGCATATAAATCGCTAGAGGTGAGACAAGTGGGAAAGAGGGTCGACGCAATTAAACGTTGAAAGTCAATGCCAACTTGTTACCAGGGATTGAACTGCTTACACCAGTGATGCCAAGAGGGTCTGTTTCCTCACAGACCCCACATGGTGCTGCCTGTTTTCCTGAGTGTTGGCAAACTCGTGACACAGGGAAGGCTAAACAGTCTTTTCTATGTTTAAATACCTTTGTATTTCTCCTCTTTTTTTCTTCTCAGTGGTCTGTTTCTGTGAGCTGTCTTTTCATATCCTTTGCCATTAAAATTTTGGAAAACTAGAGCTTTAATTATTTTTCTCACTGGAAAAAATTAATATTATGTATTATACTAGAGGCCCAGTGCACGAATTCGTGCACAGGTGGGGTTCCTCAGCCTGGCCAGGGATCGGGGCTGATCAGGGGGTAGGAGGGTGCCCAGCAGGCCAGGGGGAGGGACTGTGGGAGGTTGGCCGGCTGTGGGAGGTTGGTTGTGGGAGTGCACTGACCACCAGGGAGCAGCTCCTGCTTTGAGCATCTGCCCCCTGGTGGTCAGTGCAAGTCATAGCAACCGGTTGTTTGGTCGACCGGTCGTAACGGTCACTTAGGCTTTTATATATATATATAGATATTATGAATAATAACGTAATACATACCTTTTATCTGTTAAGTTGCATATTTTTCTCACTTTAAAAATAACTTTTGACTTTTGTGAAATTTTTTTCTATTGATATAATCTTAATATTTACATAGTCAAGTGTTTTTAGACTTGAATTTGTGTTTTGCTTAAAGAGATATTCCCTACTTTGAAATTATAAGACAAAATTTCCACAATGTAGAATCTTATGGTTGCAGTTCTGAATAGTGACAAAATTCATCAAATACATTTTTATTTATTTTTATTTTTTAAAAATCCTCACCCAAGGATATGTTTATTGATTTTAGAGAGAGGAAGGGTGAGAGAGAGAGAGAGACACCAAGTGAGAGAAACATTGACCAGTTGTCTCCCATATGTGCCCTGACAGGGGATTGAACCCATGCCTTGACCAGGAATCAAACCCGCAACCTTTTTTATTTTTATTTTTTGGTGTATGGGACAATGTTCCAGCCAACTGAACCACCCAGCCAGGGCCATCAAATAAATTTTTAGTAGTAGGAACATGCCCCTCCTTCTGTCCTTTGACCTCTAAGTCCAGGGATCTCAATGACTAGACTTCCTAGCATTGAACCATCTTTGTCCTCCTGGTCTGAGCTGTGTTGTGTTCTTCTTTTTAAAAAAATATATTTTTATTGATTTATAGAAGAGAGGAGAGGGAGATAGAAACATCAATGATGAGAGAGAATCATTGATCAGCTGCCTCCTGCATGTCCCCCACTGGGGATTGAGCCCGCAACCTGGGCATGTGCCCTTGACCAGAATCGAACCTGGGACCCTTCAGTCCTCAGGCTGACGCTCAATCCATTGAGCCAAACCAGCTAGAGTTGTTGTAAATTCTCGACACTGGGTTTTTACACTATTATTCACATGTAATGTATTAAAACAGGTTTCCATGACAACACAGGAGTTAGGATTTACATTAAATTTCCTGCTTTAATGAAATGCAAGGCAGCTGGGTGGAGGGACATTGTGCCGAAGGGACATGCTAAAGCAAGACCCCAGCAAGGTGGTGGTGGAGGCCTCCCCAAGCTCTCCTTGATGGGGAGAAACAAAGCAGAGTAGCAGGTGTTGGTGTTCATGAACAGGAATGGTTAGCACAGGCAGCTGACTATGACCACAGAAAGGTGTTGGTGTTCATGAACAGGAATTGTTAGCACAGGCAGCTGACTATGACCACAGAAAGGTGTTGGTGTTCATGAACAGGAATTGTTAGCACAGGCAGCTGACTATGACCACAGAAAGGTGTTGGTGTTCATGAACAGGAATTGTTAGCACAGGCAGCTGGCTATGACCACAGAAAGGTGTTGGTGTTCATGAACAGGAATTGTTAGCACAGGTAGCTGGCTATGACCACAGAAAGGTGTTGGTGTTCATGAACAGGAATGGTTAGCACAGGCAGCTGGCTATGACCACAGAAAGGTGTTGGTGTTCATGAACAGGAATTGTTAGCACAGGTAGCTGACTATGACCACAGAAAGGTGTTGGTGTTCATGAACAGGAATTGTTAGCACAGGTAGCTGGCTATGACCACAGAAAGGCAACGAAGAGAATCAGACATTGCCGTCCCTAACCAGCTAGGAGCTGAACTGATAGTGAGCCTGCTTCGCTAGGAAACTGCAGCATCCAGGGGCGCCCCACCCATGAATTCAAGGGGATTAGTGTCCTCCCTTCCCCCATGGAGAGGAAGAGCCAGTTTTTCAATCTCCCCAATATACAACTGGTCCATTTGCCCAGACGATGGGGGGAAGGAATAAAAGGGAAGTTGCTTTGCTGGGCACATGCCCAATAGAAGCCAAGATGGCACAGGGGGAGTGCTTCTACTACGAGGCATGTGCAGTAGGACCAAGATGGCACCATAAGGGGAAAAAGGATGGGACAGGATAGGAACACAGACCCCTGAAAACTAGGAAATGGGTTGATTGTGGGGAGGACCAAAACCTAACCGAGAAGGATTGGGAAATTGATCAGTTAGTTTGAAAAACCACCTAGTCCTTCTCAAGCCTGAGATAATCCAAGTGTTACAGAGTGGTTCTCTCTCTCTCTTTCTATCTCCCTCCCCCCTCCCCATAACATACGCTTGCCCATTTGTTCCCATGTTTTCTCGCCATAGCATCCATGAAGCCCTAGCAGGCCACGCCAGCAGCTGCGTGACTCCAAGCGCAGGCTCCGTGCCGCTGCAGTGCCAGCTGGAGTGCAGCTGGGAAGAGACCAGACAAGGACAAGGACAGAAGCTAAGCTTCGGCATGGCGCAGGACACTGGCCTTTGTTCTAGGCCTGATGAAGACAAGGCTGGGCTTTTTCCCACAGCTGGGTGGATTGAGATGGACATTGGGAACCTGGGGTCAGCTTCTATTTCTATCCCAATAAATCTTACCACGACACCGCAACTTCCTATGCACGGGTCCCCAGAAATGCTTTTCTCGTGACTCTGTGAAAGGACCCCATTTCCACTGGCAACAAAACGATCTCTCTCTCTGGATCATACATCGGAGCACAATGTGTTTAACTCTCAAACCAAAGGCAATAGAAGAAAAACAAACACAACAAAAAGTCCCAAATGGTTTTTCTAAACTTTTTAAGTTTTTAATGTTGACATGATGACTCCATGAAGCTGCATAAACAGTACAGTGAGCCCACAGGGAGTGCCCATGAGGTCAGCTTCCTCCCTTCTGTGCTCCAGCTACAGTGCCTAGTTCAGTTGCAAGGACACCTGTTTGTCCTCCTCTGGGCCTTTGCACATGCTGTCCTCTTCTCCATTCACCATCTCATCACTTTGATCACATCTGCGTTGTCCTCTCTCTTTCTCTGTCTCTTTTTTCCCCTGAAACATTTGGGAGTAAGTTGCTGACATTATGCCCCCTGTCCCTTACATACTCCGTTCATGTATATTTCCTAAAGCCAGGGACATTCTCTGACACCTCAGTACAATAATCAAAATTAATATTGATACAAGACTGTTTTAGTCTTCAATTGTCCCCTTAATGTCTTTTATTAAAAAAAGAATTCAGGACTAACTTTGATCACTTATTTAAGGGTATCTGCCAGCTTTCTCCTCCATGGAGCTACCATTTTTTCTTTCTTTTATTATTGACAAATATTTTTCAGAGAGTTACTTGAAGACCACGGAAATATTCTGTTACTTCTTAAACTTCCAACCACTAGTTTTAGCATTCATTGATGGTTCTTGCCTCAATCAATTATTTTGGAGATTGCCGAATGGCGATTTTTCTATTCCAATGATTTTAATAAAAGGCAGAGGTTGACTTTCCATTTCTGGATGCTTGCTTTTTTTGAGGCGTGGAGGGAGGCATACCATAGGAACAATGAGTGGTTCTGGGAAGAGGTGTCTTAATTTTCTCCCAGAAAGTCAGAACTGAAGTGACTCTTTGACTTTCTACCCAACACGGAAGTCCCGTGTCATGAAGGCTTTAAAGCCCAGAGGACAGCACAGTCCCTTCGGGTCTTTTTCAGCACACGCTGCCTGCCTGGAGCTGTGGTGGCTTTGGGGGCTCCCGTGGGTCAGAGGGAAGCCCACAGCTCTGGACAGGTCTGCACAAGAGGAAGGGGCACAGCATTATCGAATGCATACTTCCTGACACTCTGACACTGTGCCGGCCTTTTATTTCTCCTCCATTGGTCCATTCTTGCCCTATAGCAGATGGTGGGCAAAAAGCTGATTATGTTAACCCTTTTGTATAAACCGTCCAATGCCTACCCGTTGCTTTTAGGATAAGGGTGGCATGGATTTTAACATGGTGTATCTGAGGTTCTGCCCCTTCTTGTCATCATGCAGGAGAGGCCAACTCAGAGGGAGTGCCCATGAGGTCAGCTTCCTCCCTTCTGTGCTCCAGCTACAGTGCCTAGTTCAGTTGCAAGAACACCTGTTTGTCCTCCTCTGGGCGTTTGCACATGCTGTTCCTTCTACCTGGAACACTTCTCTGATGCTTCCATTGGCTGGTTACTCGTCCTCTTCAGATTTCAGTTCAAAATCACTTCCTTGGAGAAACGTCTCCCCTCAAATGATTCTTTAATTAATGGCCCTCTTCCCACCATGTGAATCTACAAGTAAATGGATTGTGTTATCTTGCTTACTGTAAATCCCCATTATTTATTGCATGTTAATGCTTTTATTCAACAAATATTTGTTAAGAACAGAAGTGTCAGGCACTGGGTATAAAACAGTGAACAAGGTGGTCAAGATTTCTGCCTGCATGAGGAGAGGGGAAGATACACACATACAAAACAAAAATTTTAGGTAGAGATCCAGGTGTGATGTAAATAACAGGGAAGGGAACAAAGGGATTGGGGAGGGGCATTTATCAAGTGTGGTCAGGGAAGGCTCCCTGCAACAGAGGTGGAGCCAGGCAGGGGGGACCTCAGGGCAAAGGCCTGGAGACAGGAACAGGTTTCGCACCCAGTGGTTCTCAACCTTCCTAATGCCACGACCCTTCAATACAGTTCCTCATGTTGTGGTGACCCCCAACCATAAAATTATTTTCGTTGCTACTTCATAACTGTAATTTTGCTACTGTTATGAATTGTAATGTAAATATCTGATATGCAGGATGTATTTTCATTGTTTGCGACCCACCGGTTGAGAACCGCTTCGAGGAACAGCAGGCCAAGTTCCTGGCAAGCCGAAAAGGCGTGCCTTGGGTCTAGAGCTGTGCTGGGTGGCTTCTCATGCTCTATTCCTCCTGCAACTCACCCACTCTGACAGGCAGGTAACTGTTACATCCATCATGCAGGAGGGGCCAACTCAGAGAGAGTGAAGTCCGTGGTTCGAGGTCACGCTGGCAGTGAGGGGTGTGCGGGGTACCCAGGATGTCTAGCCTGGTTTGCACTTTGGCGAGGCCTGCACATTCTCCCAGCTGTCATTTTTCCAACTTGAACCACAGGCCGCCCAGAGGGGCCCAGGCCAGGAACACGTTGAGCGCAGGGGCGCACGTGGCTGTCCTCAGGGGCCTGGCGCTGAGCCGGAGCACTCGCGGGGGCGGGACCTCTGGGGTGCGGTAGGGGCGCTGGGTCCAGACTCGCTGGCTGGGCTGGGAGGACATTTGAGGATCAAAAATCCAAGTAACCAAGATAAACAGATTTTAATGCAATATATAAAAAATGAAAAGCAATGCCCCAAAGGCCACGAAGAACAATATAGCAACATGTTAAACACGGGATCGGTCTCCCCCGAGTTGGGCCTTTGGGGCGCGCAACCTCTGAGACGAGCCGCTCAGGTTGGGCAGGGATGGGGGCGCCCTGCGCTGGGCGTGCCCGGAGCCTCGGGCGCGGAGCCGAGGAGAGCCAGGAGGGCGGGAGCGGGGAGGGAGGAGGGAGGGAGGGAGGGGCGGCACCTCCCTCGGCCCGGCCTCCCTCTCCCCTTCGAAGGCCTCTCCGCGGGCGCCAAGTCCCTTCCGAGTTTGGATCCGCGCCGTCTTTTCTCGCCGCCTGACAGGGCCCAGTTGACGCGCGGCGTTGTTTACGGGCCGAGCAGTCCTCGCTCCCGCCGCCCGCCCGCCGGCCCAGGTGCCCGGCCGCCCGTCCACCGTCTCTCCGTCCGCCTGTCCGTTAGTCCGGGCGCCCGCTGACCGTGGTCCGGAGCGTTTCGGGCCGAGAGCGAGAAGTCCAGGGCGCAGCGCGGGGACCCAGGCCCTGCGCTCACGGCCGCGGCCCGGGCCGCGCCGCCGGATTTCTAGCGGCCGAGGCCGCGCGCCGCCCCGGTGCTGGAGCGAGGACCCTCCCTGGCGGCGGAGGAGGAGGGGAACGCGCGGTGCCCCCCGGCGGCCGCCCGGAAATATGAGTCCGGCTTTTATTCCTGGCGTTCTCTGAGAATTGACCCGCTCTCCCTTTAGTTTGCCTTGGTTTATGT
>NW_005871663.1:241023-264633 GCF_000147115.1 Myotis lucifugus
AGGCTGGGAGGAACCTTCACCCAGATCTTTTCCCGTCAGCGTGCTCCTATCTCCGCGCGCTTCCGCTCGTGGCCAATCTCTGCGGGTCGCCGTGGAGAAGTGGGGTCCTGGGTCGGGCGGCCCGTGAGAACCCAGGGCCCGCGGCACACACACTGGGTGGTCCTTTGGGGTCCCCCCCGGTGGGTGACGCTGCCAAGGTTGGGAAATGGTGACCTCCCCCCTCTTCTTGAGCTCTAGGCCCTTGGCCACCTGGGACTTCGGGTCCATGTTTACCCTTTTGGCTCGCGTTCGTGTTTCCAGATGTCCGGAGGCAAACTCTAGCGCCGTGGCAACAGCACAGTTGTCCTGGCAGACACAGTGGCGGCTGTTGCCATGCTTATTATAATTAGCATCTCTCCCAGTGCCACCGGCCGGCCCATCTTATTTCTTTGAATTCTTCTGGTGGCCCCTGGAGGCAGATACTGTTGATCACCCATTTCATAGAGGAGTAGACAGCTCAGGGAGGAGACAACTTATTGCCCCAAAGTCAGTGCCAGAGGGAGGACTTAAACCTCTCTGTGTGCTGCCTCGTGTCCCATTTCTCCCTGATAACCTTCCCTCTACAGCGCCCCAGGAGGACTCTAACCTCGGGTGACCCTCTCATACCACCTGCGCCCTCCTGGCTCCCTGTTCTGTCAGTAGACTGAGGCAAACCCCGCCCTCAGCACCCTCCTTGGGGCATGAGAGCAGGACTTTCTGGCTGTGGGGTGACTGAAGAATCATTTAAGAGGGTATAGCTGGGGTGTTGCACCTTGATGTCTTTAATGATATCAGTTTGGTTCCTTCAGATTTGTCCACAGAAATCAGTCATGATGAGGAAGGGGTTGGGGAGAGGAGGGACAGAGCTCCTGAGTTCCCGAATGGCGAATGAGGAGTATGAGGAAGCACACGGGCTCTGGAGTTGACAGAGTGGGCTTGCTGGGCACCTCTGCCAATCACACAATGTCTCAAAGCCCTCGGCGCCTGGTATACAGTAGGCATTCAAACAGGGTTCCTGCTAAGAAAGTACAAGATGCAGTGTTCGACCTCCCCAGGTTTTGTGTCTGTGCGCACGTGCCTGTGTGGTTCCCGGCTCCTCCGGTCCTCGCGGCTTTGGTGATTAATTGTGGGTTTGTGCCTGGGCTTCCAGGGGTCAGTAGATGGCATATCACTTCTTTACGGGGTTAGTTTCCACAAGGGCAGAGCTATAAGTTCCTTTCGTCCACTGCAGCATTTCCAGAGCCTAGAACAGTGCCTTAGGTGTCTGGTAAATGTTTGTTCTTGATTTAGCTCCTGTCCTTATGCTCCCATGGGTACTCCTTTATCTCCAGACAATACTGAACTAACAATAATAGCAAATACTTGGTGGGTGCTGTGATATTTGCATATATAATTTCAGTCAATCCTCATCACAACCCTATGAGATAGAGTTTATTATTCATTTCCCAGAAGGTGAGGAAATTGATTAGGTTACAGAGCCAGCAGGTAGCAGAGCTGGGATTAGAACCCCAGCTAGTCTGTCTTCAGAGCACTGGTTTCTTCCTTCTTCTTTTTTTAATCCTCAGCTGAGGATATGTTTTTGTTTTAATTGATATTCAGAGAGAGAGGAAAGGAGCAGGGGAGAGAGAGAGAGAGATATATAGATGTGAGAAAGAAACATCGAGTGGTTGCCTCCTGTACGTGCCCCAAACCGGGGAGTGAACCTGCAACCGACACTTCAACCAACTGAGCCACCCGTCCAGGGCCAGAGCACTGGTTTCCTACAAAGCAGTTCTTTGGGGTCTGGGCCTCTGCACCCCAGCCCTGCAGTAATGGTTAACAAAGCCTAACGGATGAGTAAGAGCAAACCCTGCAGGTTGGGGACAGGGAGAAACTCTACAGATCACTCATCTCTAATGTCAACCAATGGGGCATCCTGGCTAGGGTGAGGGCGGAGGGGAATCATTGTGAGTGTTAAGGAATGAGGGGCTCTTTCTCAAAGTTGTCACCCCAGTTCATCTTCTGTGGAATCCCTTGTTGCTTTTCTGAACTGGCAACGGCTTCTCTGTTTCTCCTTGGGTTAGCTGGCTCTGGCCCAAGAATACCCACGGCCATCGCAGAGTCAGAAAGTGAAGGTAATGTGGGATGAAGTACAATAAAAACCTACAGAGCTTTGCAGGCGTCCAGTGCTCATTGAGGTGGGAGACCCTTGCTTCCAGACCCCCTAATTTTTCACGGCAGCATGAGGTGTTTCTGGCGTGTCTTCTCTCGTGCACTCCAGGACCCTCAGAACAGAACGACCTCCTGCTCATCACCTCCCTGGGGCTGCTCCTAACCTTTGCTGCTCCCCTGGAGACCTGCCCCTTGTTCCCGCCAACTCACTCACAGAGGTCATTGGGGTGAGCCCCTGGGGTCCCCACCCTACCCCGTCATTGACTTCCATCCTTATTTGGTTAGAACACATCCTCTCAGTCTCAGTGGTTTTGCCATTGGGTTTGCATAGTCTTGGTTGTGGGCTGTCCCGGGTGGTGTCAGATGTTGGGCAGCATCCTGGCCTCCACCCACTAGATGACAGTAGCACCTCCACTCCAGGTCCTGCCAACCAGCCATGTGTCTCCAGACATTGTCTCCAATAGAAGCCACTGCATTGGGGAGATAACTTTTTTCTCAGCTAGTGCCCTGGCCCACCTGGGTCCCTGCCGTCTCCCCTGTTTGTTCAGGGATTTCCATCTGCCTGGGAGCCTTACTCTTTCCTCTGAACCCCATTACCCACCACCCACCTCTGGCCTTGCCCTGCCATCTCCCCCCACCACCCCCAGTCGCTGTCTAGCCTTTAACCCAATGCTCTACCCACTGCATCTGGCTTGCGTCTCCATTGCTCTGTTGATGGCTCTAGAGATGGTAATGCCTCGTCCTAATTTTGTTTCCTGCAGCCTCACCCCAGTCGACCTCTCTGTTTGCCACTGCCCGTTCCCTCCTGGAAGGCACTGCTTCCTGGCAAATTTTCACCTGCTATGGGCTCTCCTGGTTCTTTCTCTTCCCCTCCCCTGATCTCTTCTTGGGCTAAGATGATGTCAGCGCTCTCTCCATAGTGGGCCAGTTCCCTACTCTGATCCTCTTTTTACATTTATATATGGTCAAACTCTTTCATCTTGAACAGGAGCCAGCAAACTGAAACCAGAGGGCCGAATCCTGCCCACCATGCCTGCTTTTGCAAATAAAGTTTTATCGATAGGAGCCACACTCATTCATTTATACATTACCTATGGCTGCTTTTGTTCTCCAACGCAGAGGATTTTGTGATCGCGTGGCCTGCAAAAATATTTACACTTTGGCCTTTTACAGAGAAAGTTTGCTGACCCTTGATTTGGGACAAATTCCTTGAGGATCAGGATGACATGCCTAATAGCTCCTGTGGCCTTTGGTACAACTTGAATGAATCAAGTTAAATGAAGCATCCAGGAGAGCTGTGTTTTTTCTTTACAGAAGCCCTATTAAAGACATTTATGTATTTGCTGTGCTGAAAATACGGGTTCCGATGGTGAGAAAATAACAGTGATGTCCCCTCCTTAGCTGAGTGTGTGTGATCTTAGGTTTTATTTATTTCAAGTCATCTTGGCATTGAAAGAGGATTCTGCACCATCAGCTCTGTCTCCAGAGCCCAAAAGAAAGTGGTGTCTGCTATGAGGTTTTCTTTCAAGAGCCCTTGTGTTCATTTCTATTAAGAATAAGTCAGGGATGGTTAGTTTATGTTTTGCAATCAGACTGAACTTATGTGTTTTAGAATTAGAATAATGACAAGTAATGCATTCTCATTGCAAAAATAAAAAAAAGTATAGAGGGGGGAAAAACAAGTTATTCGTTTTGCATGTATCTTTCTAAATTTTTAAAAATTTCATACAGTAAAATTGACTCTTTTTTTGGTGCACAGCTTTTAATTGTAAACTATGCCTAGTGTTGCGTGGTGGTCCCCACAGTCAGGATCCACAACAATCTCTTCCATCACTGCCTAAACTCCCTTGGGCCACCCTTTTGTCATTACACTGTCCCCACCCCTCATCCCTCCACCTCATCCCCGCCAACACTGATCTGTTCATCCCTAGTTTTCTCCAGACTTTAAAAAATATCTTATAATTGGTTAATATTCCTAAAATTGAAAATTTTAATTTAACTACTCATAAGATCCTCATTATTCCTGGATTTCATATTTGTGAATTCGCCTACTTGCTGGAATTTATTTGTAACTCTAAAGCAGCCGTGGGCAAACTACGGCCCGCAGGCCGGATCCGGCCCGTTTGAAATGAATAAAACTAAAAAAAAAAAAAAAACCCGTACCCTTTTATGTAATGATGTTTACTTTGAATTTATATTAGTTCACACAAACACTCCATCCATGCTTTTGTTCCGGCCCTCCGGTCCAGTTTAAGAACCCATTGTGGCCCTCGAGTCAAAAAGTTTGCCCACCCCTGCTCTACAGTCAACATCCAGAGCACCTGTGTGGTCACTCCCAGACACCCAGAGCCGTGGAGTTTGACTTGACAGTTGTAGCCGAGGTCAGCCATGGCGGCTCTGCTCTCCGGTGTCAGCTCTCCTCGTGTGATTCACACAGTCCTCGAGAATTCAGACAAGTGCCCTTCTTGTGATACATTGAGTGCCGTGGTTTCCTCATTTTTGTGCTTTTTGTTGGTGACTGTGTTGTTTTGTGTGGCCCCCATGCACAGTACTGAGTTGCTATCTAGTGTTCATAGTGTGAGAAGGCTGCGGGGTACCTCACAGAGAAATTCGTGTGTTGGGTAGGCTTTGCTCAGATGAGCTATAGTGCTTAGTGCTTAATGCTGAATCAATAATGTCTATGAAATAAGGTGTTTCATGGAGGGCCTCCCTTTGTTCACTAGACCCTGGTCTTTTATTGGGGGGCGGGGGTGTCCCAGTGGCTTTTGGGATTTTAGAAACATTTTATTTCCAACAATGAGCTTTTCTGTTTTGTGTTGCCAAACGTCAACAGGGTATGAGTTCCAGTTTGAGTTTAAGGCAGGCTTGTGAGGATTAAAATTCGATTTCAAATCTGGGTTTTTCTTGCAACTCCATAAGGGCGTGTTGTCATGTCACAGTTGCACAGTCACCTGTTTTGTATTCTCTCCCATGCCTCTGTGAGAATGTGGAAAACGGGTACTTCCCCAAACTGCGTTCTTTAACATTGTGGGGAAGGTAGTGGTTGGACACAAAGGGATGAAGACAGCGGGGCCACTGTTTTCTGAGGCCTTTCCATGATTCTTTGTTGCCAGTTGTTTTCAAAGATGAGTCCACCTTGCAGAAGGTCAGAGGAGGGATGTGCTTTGAGATGTTCCTTTCTAGTTGTACTCAGGCCGTTGTGTGGAAGCAGTCCTCTGGCTCCATCCCCATGTGTAAACGGGACTCCTGAGATTTGATGTGTGAGGTCCTTAGGGTTACAAAACTGTGGTACTGACTGGAGGAGTTGCCTTGGGTGTTCCTAGGTTTTCCAGAGTTTTCAGATAGAGAAGGTGTTGGTGTCAGGGTGACTACAGGTCTTTGGTCCCCTCTCTAGTTCCCTGTCCTTAAATACTGTGCTCTCCCAACCCCCACCGCATCCTTTTTTCCTCTCTCTCAGTTGTTCCATCTCCTCCTGGTTATATCACCTATTGTCACCACTTCCACCAGCACTCACTTGCCCCTTTCCCCAAGCTCCAGACCCACACCTTCCCAGCAACCGAGCACCCCAAAGCCCTCACACACTCAACATGCCCCAAACCGAGCCTCTTGTCCTTGCCCCCCAAAACTGGGCCTGTATCAGCCTCTCCGGGTTCATCGGTGACTTCCCTTCTCCTTCCTCTCCACCTCTCTGAGGACCAAGTCCCGTTGATTCTAGTTCCCCAGCCTCTCCACAGTCTTGTTCCTCTTCCTGTACCCACCTCCTAAGATAGGCCACCTAGGCCAGGCCACACAGAGTGGTGGTTCCAGTGGGCCCCTTTCATTCCTTCTCCACTCGGCTGCCACAGTGACTTTTCTACTATCTCCTTGGTTCCTTCCGTAGCTTCCAGCTAGATCCCTTCCCTTGGCATCTGAGTCTGGCCCCAGCTGCGTGCAGTCTTACTTCCCGAAGCACATGGCTGCAGTTCCCGGGGTTCTCTGTCCTTCCTGTCTTCACTTGAGTTTTCTGTGCTCCACACATCCTTCTTCTCCATTTGCGCCCACAGTCACCTGCTTCTTCCTCACAGGCTGGTCAGAGGTCTCCTTCCATTCTTACCTGGCTTCCTTATCCACCCTTCTCATTCCCTTTCAGCACAGACTGGGAGTACCTCTCTGGGCCCCCAGACACACTGGTCTGCTCATTGAAGATGTGTCCTAGAACCCTTCTGGTCATTGGCCACTCATTTCCTCTCCCCAAGGACAGTCTGTTTGCAATTTTCTGTTTTGGTACATGTTTACCTTTCTAGAGACGAGTGTTTGCATATATAAGCTGATGTATCTATTTCCATATAAGTAATAGCATATCACACAGATTGATCATCTTGTTCTTTCCCATTAAGATCCTATTCTGGAGATCTTTTTGTATCGCCGTAAGGAGCCTCCTTGCTCTTTTTTACAGCTGTGTGGTATTCCGTCTCATCAGAGGCTGGCAAAGCCCGTGGGCCACATGTGGTGCACCACCCGCTTTTGTACAGGTGTTCACATTTTTAAGTGGTTGGATAAAAACTCCAACTGTGATTTTGTGACACGTGTAAATGATATGAAATTTGAATTTCATTGTCTCTAAATGAAGTTTAATTGGAGCACAACCATGCCACGTGTTGTCATGGTTTAGCGCTACAAGGACAAAGTTGAGTAGTGACCGAGATGGTATGTCCCACAAAACCAAAAAGATTTGCTCTCTGGCCCATTACAGGAAAAGTTTGCTGACCCCTGCATTCTGTCATTGGTCTTGGACCTGAGCACGCTTCAAGGTCACCTGGAGGGTGTGGTGAAATGCAGATCCCTGGGCCCCACGCCCCTAGAGTTTCTGATGGAGCAGGTCTGGAGTGGGGCCTGCGAATTTGCATGTCTAACAGGTTGTCCGATGAAGCGAATGCAGCTGGTCCCAGGACCCTACTTTGAGAACGACTGCATCACGCGGACCGATCATCATTGATTTAACCCGCCCCCTTTTGATGGACAGCGATGTTGTTTCCGTCTTTGGCCGGATGGACTGTGCTGGGTTGGATGACCCGGCACAAGGCTCATATTGCACCCCTGCCTGCAGCGGATTCCAGAACAGGAATCTTTGGGGACTGTAAGGCTCTCACCTTATCCGTTTTGACAGTCTCCATGCCCAGCACGATGCCCAGCAAACATTTGTTGAGCGAATAAAGGATGATTTCCACGTGGCTGACTTGCAGTTCCGGAACCGCCTCCTTTGTGGAAGGCAGTTTTAAGAGCCAGTCTTTCAGGCAGGCAGAGAACCTGAAGGGTCTCTGATAATGCGGTGTGCCCGAGTTTTAATTTCTAAAGACAATAAACCTGGGAGTTGGTTCCATGTAGCTCCAAGGGGACAACGAAGCTCACTTCTCTTCTACTCCTCGTAGCTTTGATCGTGCTGTTGTCGTCGTTTACAGCAATTGAG
The DNA here is from genome assembly GCF_000147115.1 of Myotis lucifugus. NCBI lineage: Eukaryota > Metazoa > Chordata > Mammalia > Chiroptera > Vespertilionidae > Myotis > Myotis lucifugus. The sequence goes on from NW_005871663.1 coordinate 248,639, forward strand.
GATGTGACCCAGGCTCACACGGCTGGCAGGTGTCAGTGCTGGCGTGGAAGCCAGGTCTGTTGGGTTTCTACTGTGCCCCAAAACTGGTACGGGGGGTGGCCTGACCCCTGAACCCAGGCTTATTGGTGCAGGACCCCTGAATTTTGTAGAGAGCAGTGATAAGACTGGAAAGAATGCAGAGAGGAACACGTGACCCAGAGTAGGTCACTGGGGCACATATTAAGAATGCCGATTCTAAGGAATGAGTGCATTCATGATTGAAAACAGAAAGTGTAAAACTCTTAGCCTTGTGAAGGATTTTCAGAACTTTCTAGATGCCTTCTTTTGTGCCCCTTACACTTTTCCTTTGCTGCTTTCATGCTGGAGAGAAAACCAGGGGAGAGGGGACATTTTCCAAGACAGCTGTCATGTCAGTCTTCTTCTCTGGAAAAGTCTCAGATTCCAGAGGCCACGGGGGAACTTCAGCCCAGCACGGCCCAGCAGGCCATTCGGCATTGATGGACATGTTCTGTGGCTGCACTGTCCAGGACGGCGCCCCTGTCCACACTCGGGCTCTTGAAACTGCGGCCAGCGCCTGGCTGAATTTTTAATTTTATTTAGCTCATTTAAAGGCTAAATTTCATTCAAATGTGAAGTTTTATTTAACTTAGCTTATTTAAATTTAAAAAAATCAATACTTGATTCTGTTATTGGAAAACTCTTTTGTGTGTTTGGAATAACTTGAGGTTACGAACCTACATTTTCAGTGAGTCACTTTGTGAAACGCACCTCTATAGATCAAGCATTTCTGATTAAATTTTAGCATCTGAATTGAGACAAGCTGCACGTGTAGGAGTACAATGGCACTTTAGAGGCATAGTGTGGTAAACATCCTCTAGAGGATCTCATTAATTTTTTTTTAGTATTGCTTACATGGTGAAGTGAAGTTTTTTAATATACGGGAGTAAGTAAAATACATTGACTTTCATGTTTCTTTTTACAGTTTTAGAGAAAATTTAAAACGCCATGTGTAGCTCACATATTTCTATCAGATATTGCTGCTGTAGATCCTACACACCCTGGTCATCCAGCATGATGAGCTATAATTTGCCATCGCCCTTGACCTTCCAGTGAAGTAGGCAGAACTGAATACTTCTTACTGCATTGTTTGTTTAGGTTTCAGTCCTGGCATCACCTCCTCCTTGATTGTCCCAGACCCAGTCAAATAGCTCATTTTTTTTCTTTTCTTTTTTTTATTGTTTAAAGTATTACATATGTCTCCTTATTCCCTGATTGACCCCCGTCCCCCGCCACTGCCACCCCCCAGGACAAGCCCCCTCCGCCCCAGTGTCTGTGTCCATTGATTATGCTAATATGCATGCATACAAGTCCTTTGGTTGATCTCTAACCGCCCCTCGCCTGCCTTCTCTTTTATTTATTTATTTATTTATTTATTTATTTATATTTTTTTAAAATATATTTTATTGATTTTTTACAGAGAGGCAGGGAGAGAGATAGAGAGTTAGAAACATCGATGAGAGAGAAACATCGATCAGCCGCCTCCTGCACATCTCCCACCGGGGATGTGCCCGCAACCCAGGTACATGCCCTTGACCGGAATCGAACCCGGGACCCTTCAGTCCGCAGACCGACGCTCTATCCACTGAGCCAAACTGGTTTTGGCCTCTTTTTTTTTAGTATTGCTTACATGTTGAAGTGAAGTTTTTTTTATACGCTGGATTAAGTAAAATACATTGACTTTCATGTTTCTTTTTGAAACATGAAAGTTGGTTGGACAGTCTGTTCAGTGTTACCTTGTCTCTGGATCTATTTTTGTTCATCCGTTTATGTTGTTTATTATATTCCACAAATGAGTGAGATCATGTGATATTTATCTTTCTCCCACTGGCTTATTTCGCTTAGCATAATGCTCTCCAGTTCCATCCATGCTGTTGCAATTGGTAAAAGTTCCTTCTTTTTTATAGCAGCGTAGTATTCCATTGTGTAAATGTACCACAGTTTTCTAATCCACTCATCTGCTGATGGGCACTTAGGCTGTTTCCAAATCTTAGCTACTGTAAATTGTGCTGTTATGAACATAGGGGTGCATATACTCTTTCTGATTGGTGTTTCTGGTTTCTTGGGATACGTTCCTAGAAGTGGGATTACTGGGTCGGTTAAATGGCAGTTCCATTTTTAACTTTCTGAGGAAACTCCATACTGTTCTCCACAGCGGCTGCACCAGTCTGCATTCCCACTAGCAGTGCATGTGGGTTCCTTTTTCTCCGCATCCTCGCCAGCACTTGTTGTTTGTTGCAAATAGCTCATTTTTATGAACTCTTCTAGCCCATGGAACTCTCCTCGATGGCATCCTTCTCAGTTATGTTTTAAGTTGTTTTGGGTAGTTCATAGTGACTCCCAGTCTGTGAGGTCCAGGGCAGCGTCTGTCCTATTCCCTGTAGAACTTCCAGTACCGGGAGTAGCGTCTGGCATGGAACAGGCCTCAGCAGATTTTTGCTGAAGGAGTGAATGAAGGAAATTCTCTTTAACTGTCTTTCTCCAGGTTGTCATTACATGACAACTATTTCATTGTTTCCTTAAATCCAGTCCACATGCTTCTTCATTAGGCATATTTTTGAAAAAACAATTATGGTAAAACCAACATAGCAGTTACAGCACAGACTTTGCGTTTGATTGCAGGATTGCAATCCTAGTGGCACCATCTCGAACAGCCTGTGTGAGTCTGTGAAGAGGACACCTCCTCTGGGATGATTGTTAGAATTCAGCGAGAGAACATGTGCTCCAGGGCATGGGCCGAGTGCACGGAGAAGGTGCTCAGAGCAGAAAATACTCGCCGTCACCAGGGTCCCTGCCGCCTCCTGTGTGTGAGGTCTTAGCTGCCACTTATTAAAAACTTGAAGCATCCTTGGTTTCCAACTGAGGCATTAAAAGCCAGCAAAGGCCCTACGTGTATGTGTTTCTGGCACCATGTCTGACATCCTCTGGGTAATTTCTGTCTCAGCAATAAATTTGTCTATTGTTTTAGACTAATAGGGACACATGTGGCTTTAATGAATTGAGTTAGAGTTATTGGAAATTTACAAAAAGGCAAGTCTTTATTGTCCCCTATAATTATAGTCATTTAACCTTTTAAAATCAGTTTATTGAGCTATATATAATTCAATAGCATACAATTTACCCATTTCACGTTTACAATTCAGTGGTTCTAAGTACATTCACAGAGTTGTGCAACCATCACTACAATCAATTTTAGAACATTTTCACCTTTTCCAAAAGAAATACCATCCTCTAGCTCTCACTCCTCAGCCCCTCGAACCACTAATCTGTTTCTGTCTCTCTGGATTGCCTGTTCTGAACATTTCATGTAAATGGACTCATACCCCATTGTGGTCTTGTGTGAGTGGATTCTTTCACTGAGCATCATGTTTTCAAGGTTCATCCATGTTGAAGTGAGTGCCTGCTTCATTCCTCGTTGTGGCTGAATAATCTTCCACTGTGTGGATGGATCACATTTTGTTTATTCATTCACCAGTTCAATTAAATTTGAATGTCATATAATCAATGAGTACTTTCTTACGACCTAAGTACCTTATATCCCATGCAATGTTTGGAATATACTTATCCTAAACAATTACTCATTGTTTTATCTGAAATTCAAATCTAACTGGGTATCCTGCATTTTTATTTGTCAGATCTGGCAACCGTGCCTGTCACTGGCGGACTGTGTGCCCGTGGGTGATGGGCTTTGTTCCTTGGAGGTCCAGCTTTCCCGTCTGGGTGGGGATGGGGCTTGTAGGGAGGTGTCAGTTACTCAGTGCCCGCAGAGATCTGTGTGCGCGTGCTGTCCCGGGCTTGGGTGGTGTGAGTGTGGGGCTGGAACTGGTGTCCTTGTCCTCTGCGAGGTGCCTCCAACTTCCTAATGAGGGAGGGAGCCAGCGATATGTGTTTTTTTCTTGATCCAGCCTAATCTGTTCGGAATGTGACCCAGGAACATTCTTGCTTTGTTTTCCTCAGAGTTTTGCTCGGCTGTTTGCTTTCTAATTTGTGCTGCTTTAGTCGTCATTCTCAGGGTGCATTTTCAAAAGGATTTTCTACTCTTCTCTAGAACAATCTGTTTGCCTCAGAGATAGGAAGGGAAGGGTTAGTGTCTTGGAATACAGTAAGTATAGGTTATATTCTGAGCCTTATCGTCCAGATGCTGAGGGCTGTGTGTGTGTGTGTGTGTGTGTTGGCAAGGAGAAGCTATCTAAAGAGTTTGATTCTGGTGAATGTTAACTCTAGTATAAGGGGCACAAGAAAAGGACTTTGATAGCCAACAAGGCAAGGTCTTCCCTGTCCAGTGCAGTAGCCACTAGCCTAATGTGTCTATTTACATTTAAATTAGCTAAAGTAAAATGAAATACTCAGTTCCTCAGTCTTACCACATTTCAAGAGCTTGAGAGCCACAAATGGCTGGTGTCTCCCTGAGTGGAGAGTACAGAGACAGGGCATTTCCATTACTGCAGAAAGCTGTTGGACAGCACTGGACCAGGGCTGGAGTGCCAAACTACAGCCAGAGGGTTCAAAACTCTGGCCTGCTGCCTGTTTTTGTAAATAAAGTTTTATTGGAACAGCCAATTTCATTCATTCACATATCATCTCTGCTGCTTTCGGGCTGTAATGGCAGAGTGGAGGAGTCTAAATGCAGACTGACTGCGAAGCTGAAAATATTTATTATCTGAGCCTTCATAGAAAACATCTGCCCAGGCTTGGGTTAGGGGAATGAAGACACAACATCTAGAGATGGCTGATAATACTTGGGAGAAATAGACAATAACAAAATAGCTGACATTAATAAGCACCTACTATGTGCCAGGCACTGCTTGTGGGCCTAACCTGCATTATTTTACTCACACGTTGGACACAGCCTTGGAATCGTGTGAGAGTGGTGGGCTGGTCTGTTTAGTGTGGTGCAGGGGAGGGAGGGACGAAATCTTGAAGGCTGCAGGAGGAAAGTACAGGGTCATGGGCAGCTGTGGAGGGTGTCAGAGCCTGGGGGGGACCACCTGCAGGAGACTGGGCACACTGGGTGTTTGTGACGGAGAGATCAGACTTGCTGGAAAGCCCTTGCACTCCCAGGTAAAAGGTGATGAGGCCTTGGCTTCCTGCCTGGAAGGAAGGCAAGTTGAGGGGAGTCAGTGAGGTGGGAAAGTGACAGATTCAGCTCTCCTTGTGAGCACCTGATCCCCATAAATCCGTTTCCTGAATATCTTCACGTTGACTCAGTGGAGACGGCTCCCCTCTCCCCTTGTGGGTTACATAATCCCCTGTAATCCCTCCCAGTGTCTCCATTATGTCATATTCCACGTGATGACATTCAGGCTTCTAACAGGTACTGCCAAAGGAGTTATTTTCTTTGCCTTTCAAAAGTAAATACTTAGACACAGACACTGCAGGGAACACTACCAATCAGGGTTGGCTATGGCATTTGTCGGTCTCAGTGCAGAATGATGTAAGGATTTTAAGATGTATGGGAGGGGATTTAGCCAAGGGCAGGACCCTCTGAGCAATGCCCTGCTCTTAAAACCCACCATTGTGTGTTAGCTCACCTGTCACACTTTCTGCATATTTTTACTCTAGTGTGTCCCAGCATGGATATCCGGAACAACTTCACGAGGCTGTATGAGCTGGCTAACTGCTCGATCATCGAAGGACATTTGCAGATACTGTTGATGTTCACTTCAAGGCCTGAGGATTTCCGAGACCTCAGTTTCCCCAAACTCATCATGATCACTGATTACTTGCTGCTGTTTCGGGTCTATGGGCTGGAGAGCCTGAAGGACCTGTTCCCCAACCTCACGGTCATCCGGGGCTCCCGCCTCTTCTTCAACTACGCGCTGGTCATCTTCGAGATGGTCCACCTGAAGGAGCTGGGCCTCTACAGCCTGATGAACATCACCCGGGGGTCTGTCCGCATCGAGAAGAACAATGATCTCTGCTACCTGTCTACCATCGACTGGTCGCGCATCCTCGACTCGGTGGAGGATAATTACATCGTGCTGAACAAAGACGACAATGAAGAGTGTGGGGACGTCTGTCCAGGCACTGCGAAGGGCAAGACCAGCTGCCCTGCCACTGTCATCAACGGGCAGTTTGTCGAACGGTGTTGGACTCACAGCCATTGCCAGAAAGGTACGCCGGGGTGTGCAGGGGTCTAAGCTTTTCTCGTGCCTTGTTTGTTAGAGAAGCTGGAGGCATTACCTGGACCAGGAGTGGCAGCCCTTTTCTGCAAAGGCTCAGATATGAAATGCTTTAGACTTTGCAGACTGTATATAAATGAGTGTACATGGCTGTGGGTGAATAACTTTATTTACAGCCCCAGCTGGTTTTGCTCAGTGGATAGAGTGTCCGCCTGTGGACTGAAGGTTCTGGGTTCAATTCCACTCAAGGGCATGTACGATGTGTCTCTCTCACATTGATGCTTCTCTCTCTCCGTCGGTCCCTCTCCCTTCCACTCTCTCTAAAAATCAAATGGAAAAATATCCTCGGGTGAGGATTCTTTCCAATTTTCACAAAGAGAGGGATGAACAAAGCTTAATGGGGAATTTGTTCCTTTAAGCCTTGCTTTTCCAGGAGTGACATTTCTGGGTCAAAGGTTCTTGATCCTGATTGCCAAATGGCTTTCCGGAAATGCTGTGCCAGCGGAGCTCTCAGCATTGGTGTGGAGGGACACCTGGGCCAGCTCTGCGTGTTTGAGAGAATCTTTCATAATTCACTGGAGGGAGGAGCCGTTCTATTTGCATTTCTTTGATTGTTATCAGGGTTGAACCTTTTAAAACATGTTTGTCCTGTGGGTTTTCTCTTCCTGTTCATGTCTTTTGTCCCTCTGTCTTTTAGGACCTTGGTGGTGTTTGAAATATTCATCTGTGTGCAGTTTCCATAGAGGCAGGCTATTAATCCTTTACCAATTGTGTTTTTAGGCATTTTGTTCAAATGCTCTAGATGTCTGTTGACAGAAACTTACAGGGTTGATTGAGTTCAGAGCTGGATTTGCACACGCCTCTTACGTTACTTTATGCTTAGAGCGTTCCTTTCTATCCATAAAATAAATGTTTTTTCCCCAAATTTTCTATTTCCGTTATCATCATTAAAAAAATTACCTTGGACATTTGGGATCTATTTGTGTATATGATTTGAAAGGATGTCCATTGTCCCCAAAATAACAAGTTGGCGGGGTCTTAATGCTGTTTATTGCAGAAATGTACCCCTTCATCGTTGATTTGGGGTCAGATTCTAGGTAGTCATAAATATATCTGTCTTTCCTTGCACCAGGGCCGTAACTGTTCTAATCCCTGTGGTTTTATAATGTATTGATATCCAGGGTGGGAAGTTCCACATAAACACACTTGCTACTTGTTTATTGTCTCCTCTACCCCTTACTACACTGAAATTCCCTGGGAAGAATTAGTGAACATGGGATTGAGGTGGAAGAAAGTGAGTGGAAGGCTTATGGGTTGTATCATAAAAGATAAGGAAAGGGAAAAAGGAGGGTGTGAATGTGACCCACGTCCCGCGTGGTTCAGGGTTCAGGCTCTGGAAGAGGGACCGCCCGCAAATGAAAGAGACGAGACAAGAAATAATAATTTGGAAATTGGGGTGCCAGGCGAGAGCCCATTCTAAATGGATGGACTCGGCTTGTGCTCAGGCCTCGCCATCCTTTTATTCGGTTTGGGATCCACCTAAAGCCCTTAGGCAGGCAAGTTCCAGTAACAGACAGACTGTCTTATCAGTGAGGATTTACGTGACTATCTGGTGGGGAAGTTGCTTCCGCTACCATTGTCTGGACTAAACAGTGGGTGCACAGCCCTGACCTTTGCCAGGGCTCAAGGGTCACCGGCCTCCCGGGCTCCTTGTCCACACCTCTCTGCTAGAGAAGACAGTGGGCGGCTTCCCACATCAGGGTCTTCTCACCCGAGCCCAAAGCTACCACGAAGCCCTGCAAGGCGAGTCCTGAGTAGAATCTGTGGAATTCTCAGTGAGGACTCCATCGGAGCCCCAGGGTGGTAGGAAACATCTGTGAGATGGTGAGAGAGTGGGACCGCCACACCTCTTCTGAGAGGTCGGGCAGCGACGGGAAAGAGACGCTGGAAGTTTGTGGTTGGAGGAAGGGATGATGGTTAATATATTGTGGAAAAATCTTGAGAATGTTGGTAGGTCAGGGACAGAGAGAAGCTAAACTACAGCTGCAAGGGGAGCTCTGTTATCCTTGATTTAGAGACCAGTGAGGTTACTTAACTTGCCTAAGGCCACACAGCTAATAAAAGACCGCTGGGGTTTGCACCAACTTGGACACAAAAAAGCATGTATGTTTTTGTGTGACCCCTTTGTTCAGAAACGTGAGAGCCACTTCTGGATGGGGCGGGGGAAGCAGGGAGAACAGTGAACACTTTTACCCCAAGGCTGAGTTCTCCAAATGCCCAGGGCTCATATGTCTTGGGATATAATTGGAGGCATGCTTCTGTGGGTTTATTTTTGTATCCATTTTAGTCAAAATATCCAGGACCGCATTATCAGCAAATGCCCTGATATTTTCAGCAGGCTTTTTATTTTTTTATTTTTTAACTCTTTTGCGTTTGAGAACAAAGCTTGTTTTTCAGCACTGGGGGTTGCATTGCTGTGACTGACACCTGTGAGGGTTCTGAGCTCCTGGCATCTGGGCACGGTGCAGTGGTCCTGGTTCATTATCGGTGGTGGGGTCCCGTGGGTGAAGCGTTGCCCTGTCCTGGGACAGATGTCAACAAGTGATTGTGCTTTGAACTGGTGTCCCTGTCTGGTGAGTACAATTTATTGTAGTAAAATACACATAATATAAAATTTACAATTTTAACCATTCCAAGTGCTCAGTTCAGTGGCACTAAGTACGTTCACACTGTTGTGCGTCCATCTTCACGATCCAGCTACAGAACGTCCTCATCTTCCCAGACTGGAATTCTGTCCCCACTAAACACTCACTCCGCCTTCCCCTCTCCCAGCCCCTGGCTCGCGCCCTCTGCCTTCTGTGCCTGCGGATCTAACTCCTTTAGGAACGTCCTTCGAGTTGAGTCCTGCGACAGCATGTGTCCTTCATAACTGCTCATTTCACTGAGCATACTGTCCTCAAGGTTCACCCATGTTATAGTCGGTCCGGCATTTCTTTCCTTTCTGAGGCTGAGTGATGTTCCAGTGCACGGTTGGACCACATTTTGTTTCTTCATTCATTCATGGCTCTTGGGCTACTGCCACGTTTTAGCTATTGTGATGAATGCTGCTGTGAACATGGTGTATGTCTCCAGCTTTTTAAATGCTGCTGTGGCTTCAGAAGTTATGGTTACATTTCGTGGGGTTTCTGAATGCAAAGCAGACTGAAACGAGCCCTCGGAAGACACCCCCTGTCTCAGGAGACAGATGCAGACCTGAGAAAACTGACAGCTCCTCTCGCCCGAGAATCCTCCCAGAGAATCCTCCCAGACACGTCCTCGAGCTTCCGTTGTCCTTTTCTCGCAGGCTTGCAAGGCTCTGGGAGCTCCTGGGGCCCGTGTGCCTTTGGGATGAAGGTGTTCGGCCGTCCTCCGGACCGAGCTTAAGCGTTCTCTGCAGTGGCCCTTCTTCCACCCGGCCCTGAAACGAGAATGCTTTAGGCAGGAGAGCAGAGGAGGGTCAGGGGAATTAAAAAGAGAAAGTCATTGGTGTGTGGCTCCACATTCTTCTTCTCCATCACTGTCTATAGATTTTGGCTGAAGATGCCGAGAGGCCAAATACAAGGAGCCCTGCCTGTGCCGGAGGAGAAGCCCGATCAGGAAACATGCTCATCGAGAGCGGACTGTGTGCTAGGCATTGAGGGGGGAGGGAGCTTGGGGTCCCAGGAGGGCCAGCCCCTGCCTCCTTGGAGAGGATCTTCTGGTGGCAAATACACTGCGTGCGTGATTGAGTACCTTGTGGGGAGAGTTACAACAGTGCTATCTCTGCGGGTGAAGGCCTGATTGAAGCCTTAAACTCATCCTTGGGGTCACAGAATTGGCCTCACTGGTCTGTTCCAGAGTGGTCACAGGATGTGTGGGGTCTGGCAGAATTGCCCTGGAGTCCTGTCAGCCATGAACTGGTCATGATCTGGATCAAGCCTCAGGCTTGTCATTTGAAAAATGGGAATGATTTACGGGACCTGCTTGTTAGGGTTATGGTTAGGGAGTTAAATGAGATGGCGCAGGAGGTGCACTTAGCCCAGTACCTCTGTGAGTGTTCTGGAAGCTTCTCCTAAGTGCCATTGGTCCACCACTCTTTCTGGGCAGACAAACCACTGAGTCAATGAATACCTGCCAAGTCTTGGCTGCGTTTCTGGCTTTGGTCTGGGGGTAGCAAAGGAGCGCCCACCAGATGATGAGGGCTGGGTGCTGGGCCTATCCTGCTCCGCTCTGCTCGCCTGGCGCCCCAGCTTCCAAAGCTCTGCAGACCCCGCGCTGAGCTTTTGGGGGAACTAGAAACCACAGGGCTGGCCGGACCAGCTGCTCTCGCCAAACTCACTGGCATTTCCCCCCTGGGAGGCCACCCCAGCTGGTGCTGCCAGTCAGAGGGTGGGTCAGGCTGGGGCATGCTGGGTGCCAGGAAGATGGCTGGCAATGCCACATACAGGCAGCAAGAGGGCAGAAGCGGAGGCACAGGGGACAGGCCTCTGCTTCCTGAATTTGCATTTCCATTTGTGTTTCAGATCCTCTGAACGTTGGGGGCTCTATTTACATTGAACAGTAAATATTTCTTTTTTTCTTTTTTGTTAATCCTCACCCAAGGCTTTTTTTAAAAATATATTTTATTGATTTTTTTACAGAGAGGAAGGGAGAGAGATAGAGAGTTAGAAACATCGATGAGAGAGAAACATCGATGGCTTGCCTCCCACACGACACCCCCACAAGGCTGGGGATAGAACCTGCAACCCAGGTATGTGCACTTGACTAGGAATCGAACCTGGGACCCTTCAGTGCGCAGGCTGACACTCTAACCACCGAGAACACTGGCCAGGGCTGAACGTTAAATATTTAAACGCATGCCTGTTCTTGAAGGGTTTGCTTTTAGTCAGAAGTTTCAGCTTCATGTTGAAACTTTTTATTCCTTCATTTATGTTTTAGTTCTGCCTTAGAATCTCCTTGGCAACAAATGCTTATTTTGGGCAGAGCACTGTTGTAAGTGCTTTGCTTATGATACTGCATCCAGTCCTGCCAGCAATTCCTGTCACTGGTGAGGCCACCAAGGCCCTGAGGAATTAGGACGCATGCTCCGGGCCATATCCCTCGTAGTACTAGAGATGGGATTCGAACTTGAAACCTGGATATTCTGGCTCAGAATCTGAGCTCTTCAGCAGAGAACAAAGAACCTGGGGGTGGGCAGTCCCCTAGAATTTGCCCCTGCCAGCATTCTGGCTGCCTCCTCTTAAGAGCCCTTCTCATTCTGTCTGCAGTTAGCTGCTTCCCCTTCAGGCTGAGTTCCCTGAAATATAGGGACTGGCATTTATTGTGACCCAGCACCTGTCATGAAGACATCCTTGACCATTCATGACTAATATTACTGAGCTTTTACTATGTGCTGAGAACTCGCGGAATCCTCACCGCAGCCTATGAGAGGATGTTACTCCCATTTTTATAAAAAGAACACTGAAGCTTGAAGAGGAATTAATTTCTCTAGCAGAGCTTGCTGGGTAATTGGTTGACCCTTGGTTATCTGGTGCCCTTGACCAAAGGTCAGCAAACTGCTATGCTTGGTCCAAATCCAGCCTGCTGGCAGGTTTTGTATGCCCGTGAGCTAAGAATGTTATTTATATGTTTAAAAGTTTTTTGGGGAAAATCTAAACGATAATATTTTGTGAGGGGTGAAAATGATATGAAGTAAACATTTCAGGGTCCCTCAATAACGTTTCAGTGGTTCATTTATTCATTTACGTATTGCCTGTGGCTGCTTCAGTGCCCTGAGGAGAGAGTTGGGAAGTTGCAAGCGAGGCTGTATGGCCCTTTACAGAAAAATATGGTGACCCCTGTTCTTGGTCATATACCTTATCAAGATGAGGGGGCCCTTACGGGGTGGACGCTGTTTTCAGAGGAAGTTGGGAGCATCACAGCATTAAGCCCACAAAGTCCGCCTGCCCCTTTCTGGCCCCAAGGGGCTACCAACGATGGGAGGACATCCTTGACCCTCAGGAGCTCTTGATTTAGCTGGGGAGTTAGAAGGCTGGAGCAAATTAACCATTCAAGGCAGGTAGCCAGCAGGAGATGTCACAAGACAAGGCAGGCCCCCTTTTCCTCTGAGTGAGTCATCTGGCTGGTGGGTCCAGATACCTTAGAGCTGGAACACCTGGGAATCATGATATTCTCTAGACAATGCGGCAGAATGTTGGTAAATTAAATTCCTTCGTGGGTGTGCCACTGTAGTCCTGCAGAAAATAGAAATCTCTAGCATGTGCACATGGATACTGGATGGTAATAATACATTTTAAAAGGACAGTAGATTGTGTAGCATGATGGGCCATGTGAGTTTTTTAAATTTATATTCCTTTTTGTATTGTTACAGATCTTTTTAAGAATCTAGATCAGAATTAAAAGCTCTGTACTGAAAATATTCTGTGGCCATTGTGATTTCTTTATCATTAAGATGATTGGAATTTTTAAAGTGACTTTTAGTTTTGGAGATGATTGGATTTCGATAGCGGGAAAGTACTGCTAGTGTGAATGTTTCTGAGCCTTCCTCCCTTCTCCTCCCCTCCCAGGACTGATGATAAATAAGATGCCACTGGGATATGTGGAAGGAGATTGGTCCGGATGGGAGTGGTTATAAAGATGTGGTTTGGATGGCAATAATGCTCCGACAGAGAGTAAGAGGGAAGGGTGGGAAGGCAGTGACAGAAGCAGTGGTCTATTGTGCACTAGAGCCGTGGTCGGCAAACCGCGGCTCTCGAGCCACATGCGGCTCTTTGGCCCCTTGAGTGTGGCTCTTCCACAAAATACTACATGCGGGCACGCACGTACAGTGCGATTGAAACTTCGTGGCCCATGCACAGAAGTCGGTTTTCGGAAAGGAGATAGACGAAGCAAGTATACAAGACGAGTGTGGATGGGAGAGTTGGAAGGGGTCGACCTCAGCGAACGTACCTCAATCAGATTGAGGACGTTTTTAGCAAAGGCTAGCTCAGGAGTACCCTAATTAAGTTAATAACAATGTACCTACCTATATAGTTTAAGTTTAAAAAATTTGGCTCTCAAAAGAAATTTCAATCGTTGTACTGTTGATATTTGGTTCTGCTGACTAATGAGTTTGCCGACCACTGCACTAGAGTAAGGAGGCTGCCTCATGTGAGGAGAGGCTTGGACCATTTTGTGTGCTGAATGGCAGACATTTTCCTGTAGGAATGATGGGAAAATCATGCAGGTTATCCCAGGGCTGTGTTCAGGATGGGCTGTTTCCACTGATACTGATATGTGCTGAGCCAGGATGTTGCTAGGACCCCAAAGTCCTTGTTGAGTGGGGGAGAAAGTCAAAGAAGTAACTGTAAGGTTATAAGCCAGGTAAGCATAAAGGCTTTCAGTAGGTTCAAGGGTGCACTGAAGACTGGTAGACCAGTTGGCCACATGGACTTCTGGGGACAGTATTGTCCAAATCTTTAGTAGTGAAGACCCAGACTTTCCGTTTTAGCAGGGGCCCAGCTTCTTGGAGGGGGCTCAGGAATACCAATTTAGCTAACTTTTTGCTTAGAGAACTAAATTGGCCCAGTCCTTCCTTTGGCAGAAGGTGGGATAGAGTTAAATCCTCATTATGGAAAGGTGGCTGTCTGGAGACTCCGTAACTGGTCTGACGAGTTTTTCTTCTCCCACATACTTGACAAAATTCATTGACATTTCCTACCGTGTCACCAGACCCTTTGTCAGAATTGAAATCTGTTCTTTGTGACTGACTGACCACCTGAAATGCCTCCGGGAGGTCCCTGGGCCCTCAGCCTTCTAGCTCCACTCACCTGCACCTGATACAATGTTCTTTCCCAATAAAGAGAACTGGTGAGGTGCTATGGTTTCCAAATCGTATCCCTTATCTCCTCGCCCCCCGCCCCCTTCCCGCTCTTTCCCTCTCTTTAGGTTAAATGTCTGCATATGCTTAGAAATAAATAAAGTTGACAGTGGGAAACTAACAAGAGAATTGCTTGCCCTTTGGCCCACATTGTCCACTGTGGGTGGGGCCATACGATTGGGCTACTTTCCTCCAGTTCCAGGTTTAGGAAGTGGACTGAGATCTCCCAGCACAGCCTCCAGCCACAGGACATTGAAGCAGGGATGGAGCATAGTCATCAGGTTGGGGCTGGGATGGCGCCTGGAGATAAAGCCCAGAATCCTCAGGTGGCTGGAGGGTTTTGGGTAAAGGGTTATTTGACCTTTTATGATGGAAGCTTCTTTGCTTCTGGTTTTGTCCCTCAGGGAGGGTGTTTGGTCTTTAAGATAGCTGCAGTCTAGAAAGAGGGTTTGCTTGGGGGGCTTTAACTGTGGAATGCTTCCAAGTGGTCATCTATGAATGAAACTGTTCTCATTAGAAGATCCGATAAGAACAGGTTTCAAGACCTGCTATTTCGTCACAATGGCACAGCGAGTGAGCAGCCTGATGGTGATCATTGACCACTCGCCACGCTTGTCTACGCTTGTCCGTGCACGAACGGGATTCCTGTCACAGGCTGCCTCACTCATGGTGATGAGGTTAAGGGTTTTCACATTGGCAAAGCAATTGGCTGTAGCAGGAAATATGCAGAACAAGACAAATTGGACCTGGAGCATTCAAGATTTCTGTAAAAAACAATGTATTTTTTTTCTTTTTTGTTGTAAAATGCCCATAAGCTTTATTGAGTGACATTTAGCACATTTGCAGTGCTGTACAACCATTGCCACTGTCTGGTTCCAGAACATTTCCTTGTGGTCAGTGGATGTTGGTATCCCCTTCCCCACTGAATGACTGGGGTGGTGTCCTTATGATAGCTCGAGAAAAAGAATGTTCTGAGCCTCTCAGGGAGGATGAGTGCTTTTTATTTGTGTGGAACCACATCTCTGAGTGTCCGAAGTCCCCTTTTCCTAATCCCGTCCTGGAAGAAGTGCGGTTGGGATACTCGGTGGAGCTGAAAGCGAAGCCAGTGTCGGAGTCTCCGTGCCTGTTGCAGCTGGGTCCAGTTCAGCATCAGGCCGTCACAGTCCATTAGTCCATTGCGTGTGGGCGAATGCCGGGAGCAGGAGCGTGAGAGCCCACAAGCCAGGAGTCAACCAAGAGGAACCAAGAGCCAAGAGAGCGAACTCCTTTGTTTAGGGGATTAAACATCTCAAATCTTCCTGCTTGGAGTGGCCACACCTACTCTGACCAATGACCTGCTCCCAGGTGTGACTGACAGCAGGTACTTCGCTAGTCCCCCCAACTTTCCTGGGCATGTGTCTCTTCCCCCGTCCAGTCCCTTCCCCCATTGACCTGCGGGGACTAGACCCGTGGCTCCTTGGGGAGTGGAATGCTTTAGTCTCCTGGCGAAGCTGCCTAAATGAATGTCTGTAATAATTGGCATTTCCTTTGCTCCTTTCCTGTTATTAATAACTAGGCTAATTACAAGGGTATCATCATCACCTCACAGGGAAACTATGCCCAGGAGCCTCACTCCTCCCCTCCCTCCCTCCCTCCCTCCAGCCCCTGTCAACCACTGATCTACTTTCCTTCTCTGTGGATTCACCACTTCTGGGTTTCCTATAAATAGAATCATACGTTGTGTGACTTTTGTTGTTGTTGTTAATCCTTGCCTGAGGATATTTCTTCCATTGATTTTAGAGAGAGTGGAAGAGGTGTGGGGCGGGGGGGGGGAGAGAGAGAGAGAGAGAGAGAGAGAGAGAGAGAATATATCTAGGAGTGGTATTGCTGTGTCATTTGGTAATTCTGTGTATAAGTAATGAGTCAGGTTCCTTTCCTTTTTTTCCTTTTGGTTTAATTTT